>NW_005841920.1:284915-296355 GCF_000455745.1 Alligator sinensis
GAACAGGTTAGAGATTACTTAAGAAGCTGGATGTTTTTAAATCAGTGAGACTGGAGATACATCCTAGAGTACACAAGGAATTTCCTGAGATAACTGCAGAGCCATTGGCTGTTATATCTGAGAATTCATGGAGGCCAGGTGAGGTCCTGGATGACTAGAAGAGGAAATATAGTGCCCATCTTTAAAAAACGGAAGAAAAAGGATCTGCGTGATTACAGATCAGTCAGTCTATTTTCAATACCTGGAAAATTATGGAGCATATCATTAGGGCCCTACCACACGTTCAATTAAAGCTGGATAGAAACCAGCTATAAAGCTGTTATATACTAGTAGCTGATTGGCCCTTATTATAGCTGGAAGGACATTTTTATGGTGTGATAATTACTTTTGCAAGTGTGGCTGGTCTTATTTTTCACATCAGGACAGCCTAAATTTATTGTGTGATTAACCAGTTAATTGCATAATATATGTAATGTGTGTCAGGGACAGAATAAATCTACTTCTAAGCACCTGGAGAAGAACAAGGTGATCAGGAACAGCCAGGATAGATTCATCAAGAGCACATCATGCCTGATCAATTCAATTTCCTTCTATGACAAGGCAAAAGCTTCATGGATGGAGGCCAGTAGTGAATGCAATATATCTTGACTTTAATACAGTCTAGACAAAAGCACTGTAAAATGAATAGATAACTGGTTGGATTACCATGCTCAAAGAGTAGTCACCTGTGGCTCAACACCTCCTCTCATTTAAGCATCAAGTGGGGTTTCCTCAGGGATATATATGTTTAACATCTTTATTAATGACTTGAAGTATGGGATTGAGTTCATGCCTAGTAAAACTGCAGATGACCACAAGGTGGGTAGCAATGAAAACACTTTGGAGGATTCAATTAGGATTCAGAATGACTTTGACAAACTAGACAAAATTATCTGAAATTAGTCAAATAAAATTCAGTAAAGACAAGTGCAAAGTACTTAGGATGGAACAGTCAAGTACACAAAAAACTAAATAGTAAATGACTGGTTAGGCTGCAGTACTGCAGAAAAGTGGATTATAGTGGACCACAAACTGAATGAGGCAACATAAAAAAAAAAAACCCCAAAGCAAAACCAAAAAACAATAGCATACTGGGATGTATTAATAGGTGTGTCACCTGAAAGTCAAGGAAAGTGATTTTTCCACTCTATATTCAGAACTGATAAGCCCTCATTTGGAGTAATTAGTCCAGTTTTGGGCACTGCACTTCAGGAAAGATGTGGAAAAATTGGAAAGGGTCCAAAGAATGGCAAAAAAATTAATTGGAGCTCTAGGAAACATAATTTATAAGCAAAGGTTGGTAGAAGTGGGATTACTTAGTGCAGTGTGTGCCATGGCACAAAAGTGTACTGTCAAAAATGAACAGGTGTGCTGCGGAATTTTGCCATGGCAATGAGCTATGATAGGTATGAGGAGGGGGAATGCCTTAACAGGTGTGCCATGGAAAATTTGTATTAATGTAAGTGTACCTTGGGCTGGAAAAGGTTGGGAGACACTGATTTAGTGTGGAAAAGGGAAGATGGGGGTGGGGATTTGATAACTGTCTTCAAGTACATGAAATTATAAAGAGGATGGTGATAAAGTTCTCAATGATCAAAAGGCACAGGACAAAAAGTACTGGTCTTAATATGCAAAAAGGGAAATTAATGTAACAAGTTGGATTTCCGAAGAAACATTCTTGCTGTGAGTGGTATCACTGGAACAGGCTACCCAGAGAGGTTGTGTGGACTCTCCCTATCCTGGAAGTCTTTACGTGCAGATTAAACAAACATTTGGCTGGGATAATTTAGATGGGGATGATCTTGCCTTGAGCATGGGAAGGAACTAGATGATTTACAGACCTATATTTCTATGATTCTAACTGGGCTAGATGCTACGTTGTCATAGTGACAAGTGACTAACCGTGACATCGCTGCTACTGAGCAGTAGCAACAAGCTATTGTGCAGTAGTTTGTTGCTACTGTGCAGTAGGGTCAGAAATGAACCGTGCACTGCAAGTACTAAATGACTGTGCAGTACCAACTGCACACATGTAGATGCACCTCTGTGTACATAATTTGGTGTGAAGGCTTATTATGTTGAGGATGCTTGAGAATGATTTTCAAATCTCGGATTGAATTTATCAGTTAGAAAAGTCCCCCTTCAATCATCTGAGCACTTTCCCACAAAGCTATTAAGAAACTGGCATGGAACCTCACAATAGCATTTTAGATAGAACCATGCATGGATAAAAAGAGCCTGTATAATTTCTTGGCCCCACTGAAGCCAATGCCAAAACTCCCATTAATTTCAATGGGGTCAGATTCACATTCTTCACAAAAGGAGGGGATTGACATCCAGGGTAAAGGATCCCTAATGGATGGGAAGAATTCAGCTCTGGTAGTGACCGCAACAATTCTTCACTGGACTTACTAGGATTTTGATTCATAGACTGCAGTCCATAAATCCCCTAATATCTCTAGACCCTCAGGGTGACATTTCTGCTGAAACCCAAGAAGAGAAGACTGTGTTTGTTCAAACTCTTTAAGTAAAAGCCATATCACTGCAGAGACTGAATGCTCAGGTTGAATCAGTAAAATAATTTGAAAATTCCTCTCACTTTCTTTTTAAAAACCTGACAATTGTTACTTTGAAATGCCTGCAGCAGCAGTTCTCAAAAGTTATTTGAAATGGAATCTCCTTCCAACTGTCACAACCCAAAGTTGTGGATTTTTTAATTGTGTGTGCTTCGGCACCTCTAAATTATGTTCCCGCCGAATTGGAGCTCTTTTGCACGACGGAGTGTTCTGTTGTTATGGAGAATCCGCGTGCAGAAAAGTGTTTCCCGCCGTTCTGTAGCCTTCTTTGCATTGTGCATGACTCTTAAGTTGGAGAGAAAGACGGAGAGAGACGGAGAGACGGATCTCTAAGCGCTGTGGGTCCTTTTGAACCCAGCGTGTCTTTCTTAAGAAGGCGATAGAGGCTCCAATTGCCGAACCCCCGGAGCCTAGCAAACTCCGGGGCACCACTTACCAACGGCCTCTAGCCTCTCCCCATCACCGATCGCAGCCCAGACGAATCCCTACCCTAGAACCCAGTTATCGACACCACGGAGTCTGAACCACTCCGAGGATCCTGGGAACCGAGTTTTAGAGTCCTCCAATGAGGAAGGAAGCGGAGCTGTACCTGGGAAACTGTCCAGCCTACACCACGACCATCTCCGGTGTAAGTAAATAATCTTTTCAATCAACCATTACACCTCCGTGACTGATTCTAGCTCGAGCGTACTGCTCCACCCCGCGACTTTTCTCTGGCCCCATGTGCCCGGGCTGCCTGCCACAGCCCGCGTGCACACAGACGGGCCCGGCTCGCGCCCGGCGAGGACGGGACCGGGAGCCGGCCCGCACACCAACAACAACACTTTTTTCACAATCTAAACCCCACATGATTATCTGAACTAAATACAAAGCTGGCAAATGCTCAAGACCTCACTGAAAAGATCTCAACTCCACTTGGGTTTATAAAGCCTAGTTTAAGAAATGCTGCTCTATCATATGAAAAGAGCTAAAGAATCCTATTCCTGTTTTAGTCTGTTACTATTCATATCTGAAAGTCTTACATACTTGTTGAATAGAAAATTTCAGCTAAGATCTGACTATTTAAAAGAAAAATACTTCCCCAAATTCATTATCTTCTTCCCAAATTTTAATATCTCATTTGGATTTCCATGACATCCGTACATTTTTCATTCCTGTCTAAAGAGGAGACAGTGAGATTTCCTGGCTTTCTTCCAGCCTTGAATTTCCCAGGGTGCAGATCACTTTGGACCAGATTCTCATTTCAGATGCTTGCTGCATAGCTCAGGAAAAGCCCCCTGCCATGTAATTTTTCTTGTGGAGCACTGCAGTAAAAGCCACTTGCCTGAGATTAGAATTTATCCTTTGGAGTCACTCAACCAGCAGGGGGATCTGCACACTGTTTTATTCCTGAGTTAAAGTATCAGTGTTTAAATCAGCTGTTTTACAATGAAAGAGTAGTTTCTGCAATATTTTTCATATACACTGTAAGATAAAAATAAGCTGAGAATTTCACATTCCAGGATTCACAGAAACTGCAGGCTTCTTCAGAAAAGAAAACTGGTTGCTGAGCAAACTTTATCAGGTTAATATTAAACTCTGAATGAATTTTCAGAAAGCTTGCAAAGAAGAATTTTTCCAACTATTTAAGTTGGTCTAATAAAAGATATCAGATTTACCCAAAGAACCTTGTCTGTCTATGTCCTTAGACTAACACGGCTACAACCTATACCCCTGAATGCATTTTTATACATTTTCCTGTATTAGTCAGTCATAATAAAGCTGTATAGTTGTTCCCTTCTAAAAGACATATAGCAGAAACATTAACCCTGCCTTAAAGTGTGTGACACAATCATCTACACTTGTAAGCACTTGCCATTCTGTTACTATTCATATCTGAAACTCTTCCATATTTCTGAATACAAAATTCAGGCTAGTTTAAGAGAAAGATTTCCAACATTTGAATAATTAAGAAATAGCACCTTTTATGCTTTTCATGCTTTGGCGGTTGGTTATGGAAAGGGTGTACAAACATTTAACTTGAAAAGCATTTGTTTTTAGATATGATCGTATCACAGAAATGTTTACAAATACACCAAGGAAAAGTACACAAAGATAAGCAATACTTTCTAAAATGGCTGTATTTTAAATTCATCAGTATATTCTGCCAGACTCTTAACCTTAGCAGCGGTCTTCAACTTTTTTCATTGGTGGACCCCAAAAAAATTTTTAATTGAGGTGCAGACCTCTTTGAATTGTGAGTGTGGGTATTCACATATTTTCGATTGATCATAAGTCATCTTTTGCGAACCCCTTATAATGCCACATGTTGAAAGCCACTGCTCTATATGCAGGTAACAGCACAGAGAGAATTAGGAGGAAGGAATGGAGTTAGCTCCATTTTCCAAAGAGGAACTAGCTCTTTGAAACTAAGGACCTTGTTACACATTGCACTTTGAGCTGCTCAAATGCTGATCGGTATTAGTGCTAGCTCAAGTTTGGAGTAGTCACACCTTAAAGCTAAAACCCTTCTCTGACTGTCCCCAACTTGCACAGCTGTGACCTGTGACTAGAGGGCTGGCGAGTAAGGGCCCAGCTAGGAGCTACAGCTCTGAGTTGCTACTACAGGGCTGGTGAGCCAGGACAGGCTTCTATCCCTGCTCTAGGTGGGAGGAGGGAGGAGAGAGATGGGTTGGGGGGCAGGGGAACCATGAGGTTGGGAGACGGAGAGTTAGTGGGATGGGGGATGAGTAATGAAATGGGAGATGGAAAGGAAAGCGGGTGGTGGACATGTGGTGAAATGGAGGATGTTAGCCACTGAAGGATAAAATAAAAAGGAGTTAAAAAATAAATTGAAAAAGAAATAAAGAAGTAAATTAAAGAAGGTCTCAGACTTTGAGATTCGGGTGTTGGGGGTACTGGCTGTGCTTCCTAGGGTAGCTGGGAGGTGGGAGTAGTGAAGGAAGGCATTTTTAGAGGAACAACTGCCCCTGCCCCAGGAAGTACGCTACAGCTCATGGGGACCCAATTTGGCTCCCTACCATGTTTCCCCTTCCCCCCACTGCCCTTGGACCCCACTCCTGGACCTGTCTGTGCCCTGAAATCTAGTTAGCTGGCATGTGCTCTGCAGGCTGTTTGCATAGAGTTGTACCCCTGGGGGTGAGAAGGAAACACCCCTGGGAGTTGGCTTGGTGCTAGAACTGCCTCCTGGGCAGTAGAGTTCAGGGGGTAGAAAGTTTGTCCACACAGAGCAGGAGAGTGGGGGAGGGCCTATAGCATCCTGGGATTCTGGAGGACTACAGTTTCGGGTACACATCTGTGGAGAATGGCCACATAGTAATGGAACATGAGCTGGATAACATAGATTAGAAATAAACCTGCCCCGAGGTGGCATAACTTTAAGCCACCTAAAGTGTGCTTAAAACTAGTTTCAGATGTTAATGTTTAGACAACCCTGGAGTTAAGAGCTCCAGGAGCTACCTAAACTTAATGTGTAACAAGGGTGTCCCTGAAGGATGTAGACTTGGGGTGGGTGAAGTTGTTTACCACACCTGGTCTATGTTGATGTGGCTTACTTTAAGCCACTTAAATGTAGACTGGAAGTGGCACATGCAGCCATTTGCTGCTCCCAGGAGTATCATGGGGAACACAATCTAAGTAACTCAGGGTGGGAGTAGGGGTAGGCAGGTCTGGGGAGGTTGGTGGATCCGTGGAGGGGAGGAGTGGCAGGTCTGCAGCAGGTGTGGGGGATTGCCCAGACAGGGCAGGGTGAGTAAGAATGCCACAACCCAAGGGATGGAGCAAATTGCTGGGCTTTCCCAGCCCCAGGACAGGGAACGCAGGCAAGCATTCATGAGATCTGGTTAACCCTTTCTTAGATCAGGTTAACCCAATCTCAATCTAAGTTATTGCCCCTTCTCATTTGAACTGAGATCAGGTGCACTATTTTCTGGGTGATTCAAGCTGAATGCCTGCACTTTGTATTCTGACCTGTTTGCTTGTTTTTAAACTTTAATTAATTGAACTGTAAGAAGAAAAATGTGACTTAAGAGGATCCCAGGATGGTCAGACAATGTTGTAGTGTTTATAATTACTTTGCTGCACATTATTTCTTTAGAATCCTGATACCCTGAAATAGGTAGCACATACTGTGACCTTCCTGAAGGATGAAGTCATCACTATACCAGGCCACTGAAGCGCTGTCATGCCATAAAGTCATGCTCCAAAATGGTGAAGCTGCTTTGGAACTTGAACATTAAAAATCTCCAACCCTCTTCAAATTTAATCTCAATCACTTGTACTGATTTGTACTTGCTCAGTGGCATTTGTACAATCATTTGTACTTTCTTAGTGACAACTTCTCACTTTGTCTCTATGGCTTTTCTGAAGCCGTTCTTAATAAGGAAGATTTGTACCAAGACGTGAATCTTACACTACCATCTGAAAGTAACAAACTTTGGGTAAAAACCTGCCTATTTTTGGTAAGAAATTCCGTGGCTAATGGCTTGCCACTAGGAGTAACTAATCCTCAGCCTTAGGACTTCTGTCTGGCAGCCGTTTCCACTTGACTACCATGTCATAGTGAATAGGGGTGCATAAAATAGCTAAGCACTTAAAATTAATAAAAAGTTAATAAGGAGCCAGCGTAGAGTGGGCAGCGCTAGTGGGATGTGTTCTCCTTCATTTACGTTGTCATGGTGTATTGAACCAACTCCTACATCATTGTGGGCTTCTGTCCTAGACACTTCATCATAGAAGTCACACCTGGAGTTGAAGAAGGTATTATCACCATATCGAGGCTAGCATCTAAAAGGAACCTTCAAAAAAGTTTTAAATATATCCGTCAAAAGGTGTCTAGTAAAACAATATGTCAGTTCAGCTATAATTTCAGGTTGACCCCTGTCTGTCTGGTTTTATCAATTATATAACGGTACCATAATATCTTGATTATATGGTCTGGTAAAATCCTCATTTCCTCTAGTATTTCCTCTTCAGACACTAGAAAATGTTTGTCTTTCAGACATCTGTCCTACATTTGCCATTGTAAATAACAAGACAAAGAAACCATTTCATTTCTTCAGCAATGTCAAGCTCTTTAGTGTTTTAAATTATTCCTGCCATCTGTTAGAGACCCCTGCTGTCTCCTCCTCAGACTTCTTTCTTATTCTGTATGTGCTGGAAATTTTTCTTTATATAACTTAACCTCTTATGTAATTTCATTTCCTTTTATTCCCTCTCTCTGCCTCCCCCTCATTTTACAATGTCAACTTTATTCTGTAATTCTTGCAGTCCTCTTGTTTTGTATACAGGTATTTTATTTTCAGTTACATTTTGCATCTTCTTGTTCAGACACTTTTACCCGTCATAAGGACTGCTGCTTATAAATTTTCTCCCAAAACTTTCTATTTATATCACATACTTTTTATTATTCTATTCAATTCAGGTTTCACTGAACACTTGCTGCAGATAAAATGACATAATTATGATTAAAATTATAACTTAGAAACTCCCTACCTACATAAATTATTCAAAAACAAATCACTTATCTAATTTACAATGTACTCTTTCTTGTTTGTTTACTCCCTTTTATTCTTATCTTGGAACATAACCTAGAAAATTCCACTTTTGTTGATGGTCAGAAACAAAAACAAAAATATTTTTGGCAAGTCTGGGACACTTAACAAGGGAGTTCTCGATTCCCATGTGCATATTAATTAGCTTAGGGCAGGTTAATTGGTCCTGCCACTCGGTTGTACTAATTAGCGTTCCTAAAGTACAACATAGATTTCCTAAGCCACATCAACCAGAAGCAAAACCATGCTTACCATAAAGATATAGCTTTAGGGATATAAAAAGTGAAACTGGTGACCCATTGTCTCGTGCACTGGTATCACAGATGCAAACCCCCATTCACTGCCCCCCCACAAAAGCCCAAAAGAGCATCATTCACCTATGACAGAGGTCCAAAAAAAAGCCAGCAGTTATGTTTATATTATAACCAATTTTCTGAACTGTTTGATCCCTGCCAAAATTCTATCCACGTATAAACACTGATGTGTTTCCTACCGTGCCTTCAGAAGCAACAAACCTATTGAAATCCCTTATAACCCTGATACCAATCAAACTGCCGGCCAACAGATGCCTAGGAGTCTGGGCATATGTCACGTGTATGGTCTTCAATTAACTAAAGTGTCTGTAAGGGGTATTCTGACTCTCAGTTCAATTTCACAAGTGTAAATACTTCACAGATTTCACACACTATGGAAGAACTTTCATTTAAGATGAAGTTACATTTATACAACCTTATACTAGAAAAAACTATTTCCTCCTCACATTTTTAGGTTTTATACAGCAGAAACAGACCCCTCACAAACAATGGCTCTCATGCTTCTATACAGCTAAGTTAGGTATCCAAATACTGGAACAAGTGAAAAAATATAGTTAAGGGAGCAATGTTCCCTTTGAATAGGGACCGTCAAATATTTTCCTATTATGGACCACATCCTAATAAGCCATCAGACAGATTTCATTTTTTCCCTATTTATTATTCTGCAGACCATATTTTCTCCCCCTTCTAAATGCATAACATCCCTGCAGTATCTACAGCAGTTGCTAAAATGGAAAAGTAACACTGAAAAAAGTACTAAATGTACATTCAGCTTCTTTTAAATGATTTAGTAATAGGTACAAGGATTTACTTACACTAGCCTAATGCTTTTCACAGCTAAAGCCGTGTACTTAGGGATAACAGGACTGTCACAGCATATATTTTGCAGTCATACTTTAGTAATCTACCAAATAACCCCGATGATTTGTAGGATTCAGTGATGCGAAACAGGTAATAGATTTTCCTTTGGTGTGCAATTGGAAAAAGGCCCTACTACACCACAAAAGCATTACAGAGTTATAATAGTTAATGCTCTCCAAGAATGTTAGCACTAAAACCTTTGTCTTCAGGTCTTAAGTCAATCTGTAACTATTAGGGTTTAGGCTGAAAATTCATGAGGAACAGACTGCCCCTGCACCTACTCTGGTTTTTTTTTTTAACATTCCTCTAATCTAGGGCCTGCTGCTCTCAGACAGAATAACTGTTTAAATGGAACCCAGGTCAGATTTGTTAAACTGATGCTGTGTCCTATCAGGAATTGATGACTGAAAATTCCTTTGAGAGGTGGGTTGTATTACTTGGCCAATAGTTTTCCAGAAATTATGCAAGTTTTGGTTAACAATTTTTTTTTTCAAATTCACATTGATTTCAGTAAAATGTTTGGTTAAAAGAATAAAAAGAATCCAAAACCACTACTTTGATACTATTAAAAAAAAAAACCTAATTCTTTGTACTTCAAAAGATCTGAAATTTAATGTTAAAGTGTAATATTTTTAAAAACTCAGATACTTCCTTTGACCTAAAACATTTTTTCAACTTTTTGTTTTGTCAAAAAATATATTTTTTTTAAATCTGACCAAAGTCATGTTTTGCCCGTTTGAGTGTCAGCAAACCAAAAACAATAAATAAATCAATAAATAACCTCTTGTTAGCAGAGTTGTAATCCAAATATGAAACTTTCATACTGTCCAGACATAAATCCCAGTAAGATAGAGTGGGACCTCAGCTCTCACTAATGATTAAGACATGAATTGTAAGAGAAATTTTTGGATCAGCCTGCTACAGGACTGCAAATATTATAGCATGTATATCAAAGGCAGGCAATTATTTCAGCTGGAGGGCCACTTAACATGTTTTGGCCAGCTGTCAAGGGTCGCAAGGGCAGCACCCTTGACAGGTGCCCTGCCCCTGGGTCGCCATCTTGGAACCAGAAGTCCTGTCCCTAACCCCTGACCTTTGCCACCAAAAGACCCTCCCCTTGCCCCTAAAAGTACTTCTTTTGACAAAGGGGTTTGCCATCTTGGAACCAGAAAAAATATATATTCTAAAAATCAAACATCTATTACAACATATATTATTTTGATTTAAAAAATATTTGTCCTGATTTATAAGTGTTTGCATAGTGTGCATAGAGGTGATTGCATAATAACTTAAAATTAAGTCAATTTTATATGTGAGGAGGTATGGAGGGTGTGGGGATAGGGGTGGGTGGGTACAGGGTTTGTGAGTGTGAGTGTGTGTGTGGGGGGGAGGATGTGGGAGTGTGTGTGGATGTGTGTGTAGGAGTGTAGGTGGCTGTGTGGATGTGTGGGGTGTGGATGGGTATATGGTTTGTTGGTGGGGGGGGTGAGGGATGGGAGCTGAGTGTCTGTGGCATGTGTGGAGGGGAGGGTGGCCGGGGTGTGGGTGCATGTGTATGGTGGGGTGTGAGACCTCCCCCTACAAACATTCTCCCCCCTCACACTCGCCTCCCTCATTGCTAGTGCGCCACATTTTCAGTTTTTATTTTCAACAAAAAAAAAAATTCAGGAATTTTTCAGGGTCTATTTTCCAAACAGAAAAACTGGGTTGAAAAAAGGATAAAAGGAAGAAAAGGGGAGGGGGGGGATCGGTTTAAATTGGGGGAAATAATAATACGTTCCCGTGGGGTGAGGGGGGGAGGCGGAAGAGGCAGGCTGAGGGCCGCTCCCGGGAGCTGCAGCAGGGAGCGCGGTGGCGGGAGCTGTCGCTGGTTGCTTGGGGGGAGGCACCCCGGAGGGCTGCGCCAGGCTACTCCCGGGGGTTGTGTGCCCCGATCTGTGCGCGGGATGAGAGCAGGCTGACGCTGCAGGCTGGGGCCAGTGGCGGCACCGGGCTCTTCCCAGTGCTCGGGGCGGACCACAGCCTGCTTTCGTCCCGCACACAGATCCAGGCGCACACGCCCCCAGGAAGAGCCCAACACAGCCCGCAGCCCCCTTGG
>NW_005841920.1:296514-303220 GCF_000455745.1 Alligator sinensis
CGGGGTGCAGGCAGCTGCCACTGGCTGCTTCCGGGACCACTGCAGCAGGGGCTGCGGTGAGCGGGAACAAGAGGAGCCCCGGGGGGCGCGGGGCGCAGCGCAGTTTGTCCCCGCTCACCCCAGCCCCTGCTTTAGCGGCCCTGGGAGTGGCCGATGCCAGCTGCCTGGAGCTGCTGGGCGATGCTGCACCCTAACCCTGGGGCTCCGACTGTCTCCACTTACCCCATCCCCTGCTGCAGCGGCCCCAGGAACATCCAACACCACTTGCCTGCGCCATGGCATGGCACAGCCCAGGCACTGGGGGGGAGTGGTGTGTGGCCGGATGCAGATGTGGGGATCCGACCCCGGCACCAGCACTGGCACCTCAAGCCCCACCTGGGGTCAGAGCTGGGAGCCCCGCACCCCGAGGCAGTGGCTCCAGCCCCGTGGGCCCGTGCAGAGTGGCCAGGGACCGTGCCTGCCGCAGGGAGCAGGGCCGGGCTGTCCTGCCTGCCCCCCGCTGGGGCTCCCAGCACCCGGGGCAGGGCCGGAGCCAGAGCTGCCGGGGTGCAGCTGGGACCCACCTGCCCCGGGAGAGATTCCCGCGACTCTCCCACCCCGCCCGGTGCAGAGCCGGGCACCCCGTGCTCCCAGGCAGCGGCTCCAGCCCCCCTTCCCCAGCCCCCATGTGGCCACCACCCCCTTCTCTGTGTGCAGCTGCTGCCACACCTCCCCCCACACCCCAGCATCCAACTGGAAACCTGTGCCCAGGTAAGTGGCACTTTTAGCCTACCTGCATGCCCCAGTCATTTCCCACTGAAAAACAGGTGTAAGTCAGTAAAAACCAAATAACTTCAATTAAAAAAAAAATCAATGAATTTATTGGTGGAAATCTGTAAAAACTGAAAACATGGAATGCTACTCATTGTGCATAGCCCTTGTCACTGGCAGCAGCAGACAGTAAGGCCTCGAGCCACTCATGGCCCACATCAGGTGGAGATTCCCAGTGGGTCCCGGCAAGCCCCAGAACTGCACGTGGCCAGGCCGCTGGCAGAGAGAGGGGTGAAGCCAGCCCAGCTCCAGAGCTGGCTGCCTGGGCTCCACACTCTTGTCACTCTACCCTGGGCCCTCATTGGCACTGGCACAGGCTCCACGATCCCGCTTCCCCTCACCTGCCACTGGTGCCCTGCTGTTTCCTTACCTTCCTGCCTGCCACTCCCCTCCCCACCACCACTCCAGCAGCACACAGTTCCCAGATGCATGGCCAGGACTGCAGAATGCAGCAGGAGCCAGCCTGGCCTCCACAGTTCCCGGCTGGCTACTGCTGTGCCATGCAGTCTTGGCAATGCACCAGGGAACTGCAGGGTGCCAGCCAGTCTGGGCTGGCTCTAGCACCGTGCAGTTCCTGGCTGCATAGCTGGGACCGCAGGATGCAACAGGAACTAGCCCAGCCCAGCTCCCACAGTTCCCAGCTGGCTCTATGCTATACCATGTGGTCATGCAGCCAGTCCAGCCTGGTTAGTACCACGTGGTTCTTGGCTGCATGTCCGGGACCGCACAGCACAACAGAAGCCAGATGGGAAGTGTGGGGGCCAGGCCGGGCTGGGCTAGCTTCTGCTGCCTTCTACAGTCCCAGCCATGCAGCCAGAAACTGTGCGGTGCCAGCCAGGTCAGACTGACTCTTGCTGCATTGGCAATCCTCCCCCTACCCATTCTTATCCAAGTTGCCACTCTTGGACAGAGGGAGGGTGGGGGAACAGCCCCATGGTCACCAGACCAGAAGCCTCTGCTAGGCAGAAGCTTCTGGTTGAGAGCTGAGAGTAGGAGGTGCTGGGGATGGGCAGGCCTTGCTGTTGCCACCACTGGGTCCTGCTGCTGGCTCCTTCTGCCACTAGCACCTTGTCAGCTTTTAGACAGGCAGCTACTGGCAGGAAATAATTTTCTAAATTTTAGAGGGGCCCCATGGGCCAGATAGAATGCTCCAGCTGGCCCATGGGCAGTGTTTTGCCCACCCCACTGTATATACATATAACTGTCATTCTAACAAGTTAATGTAAAGCATATTTGTCACTCCTACATTACTCTTATGTTATCTCTTATTCCTCTTATAACTACTAAGTTATTTTGTGGCACATTAGAGATGAAGATCTGCTGCCTGATGGTATCTGGCATACATTTAGAAATAAAACCAGAGAGCACTCTAGCCTACTACACCCTACTATCAATTTTTGGCATTCCAAAAATAGGAACTTCCCACTTGTCCATTTTTTGACAGGAGATGATCAGTAGGACTTCACCTTTTTTTTCCCTCCCAGCAGGTTTCTTCTTTAACAGTGATTTGGTGGTTTTTATACTTGCATTGTCAGGATCAACTGGGAAGTAGCTGATAAGCTAAAATGGAAGCATGGCTCAACTCCCCATAAAGTACCATCTAGTTGCTGGTTCCCAAAAGGGCTTGGGCAGGAGCTAAGGTTCACAGAACAGCTATGTGCAGAAGGCAAAACTGAAAGTGCCTCCAATTTGGGGTTTTTTGGGGGGAGGAAAATATAGCTTTAAATCCTAGCTTTCCTCAAGCCAGTCCTGAAATCAGTTGTTTTGAGCTGTAATTTGTTCCACATTCTGTTTGGTTTCATCATATCTTCATTGTAGGTTGGTGTAGTAAGGAATGTATGGGACCACATTTCTAAGAAACTACTGTAGGACACGGAATGAAATGGATCATGGGGCTAGACTGCATATTGAAGGTATTCTGAAAGCTTTGAAACAGAAACCAAAACAAACAAAATGACAAGCCAAATGATGATTTCCAAAAGGTACACATACTCAAATGCAAAGCTTAACAAATATGTTCCCAATAAATTAAAATGAGGGCTGGATTATATTTACATCGCTTAATTTAATTATATATGCCTTAATAATTCCCTATTCAAAGACCAATATTTTGTTTAAAAAGAGTCACAGGAGAGGCTTATGGTGTGCTGCAAACACCAAATAATCTGTATCTAAACAAAGGGTGGTGAGTCACAAGTAACAGTGCTTGCTCATCCTTCAGCAGCAGCCAAGACTACTTTTGCAATTTTGTCCTGTAAAAGATTATGACCTTTCTTTCCATTGCCACCTCACCACCATAATTCATGTCCGTCTTACCTCCAGAGAAAACTAATGTAATGAGCTTTACTTGAGAGTGCACGTTAAGTCTATACAGAAACTCAACAGAACGCTGTAGCCCACATTGTAAGCAGAGGATTTCAAGCATGTTCAACCTGTGCTTTGTAATCTGAAATTTCCCACTTCGGTGTGCCCAGGTGAAGTTTAAGATCCTGAAACTGACCTATAAAGCCCTAAATATCTTGAGCTTCTGACTGACCTGTCTTACAAGTCGCTGCTTTCCCTTTGGCTATTTGCCACTACTGAGTTCTGCAGAGGCACTTGAGATGGATCCCCACCGATATAAATGAAAAGAACTTTTCCTTTGCAATGCTCTCTCTCTCTTGGAGAGAGATCGTACAATATCGTACAATATCATAGCTTGTCTGATAGCACCGGTTACAAGATATATATTGCATAATGTGTAATATGACTTACTGAGCACATCTCCATGAGACATTTCTTGTGGAGTTACCTAATTATCTCCACACTAAAGTCTCAGCATCTACATGTGCGGCCCTATTAGGCCGCAGTAAACTAACAAATGCCTCTGTAGGTTAGTGCTTGTACACACAGGTACTATCCTATGTTGGCATTATTTAGAGTACAACCATGCACGTGTAGATGCTGACAGGGCTGGCTGGGGCACAAGGATACTTCAGTGTGGGGGCTTCCTGCCAGCTAGCCCCACACTGGAGCACCCTCATGGCCCAACCAGCCCCTCTGCAGCAGGTTTAGCTAGGTTGGAACAGCCCCAGGATGGCAGACTGACCTCCCCCACCCCTGCCGGGACCTTTGCCAACTGGGGCTGCTCCAACCAGTTCAAAGTGCTGCAGTCTTGGGTACACATGCAAATAGCACACCTAGGAGCAATGAACTTTGGTGCAAACTATGCCTGAATTTATTGCATCATGCTAATTGCATGTGTAGATGCACTCACTGGGTTCTTTTTACTTTATGAAACTGCTGCCAAATTTCTCAAGTCATTGTGCTTTGTTGGGTTAAATTCCTGAAAGTGCTTAGTTATGGCCTAACTCTGATCTTAATGGCTAGGGACAGACATTCAAAAAGCCCGAGCCTGAATTGATTCAATCTTTGCAGGTTGGTCTAACCTGGCTAGCCTGAACCTGTTTGTAACTGGCCAGACATTCTGTCTGGACTGAGGAAATTCAGGCACATGCCTTCAGTGGCTCAGGCTAGAAGCCGGGGGGCACTACAGCAGTCCTCCCTTCTCTTGTACAGAACTGAGTTAAGGGGGTCATGGCCAGGCCCCCGCAGAACAATCTGATTAGCAAGGTCTGCATGCACAGTCCCAGGTTTTTCCCTGCTGGCTGCTCAAGGGGTGGGAGCGCTGCCAACCTCCAGCCCCCTGCTAGCACTCTGAAGTATGCGGGGGAGAAGGAGGCATGCAGTGCATGCATCTGTTGAGAATATGCAGCTTTTCAATCTCTCTCTCCGTACTTCTTTAAACTGTCTGCAGCAAACTGACAAGCGACCATGCCAGAAGGGGACTGATAAGAGTGATTATCACCTCATCAGCAAACCAACAGACTCTCCATTAGTTCAAACTCTTCTTAAACAGCTTACCAGTTGACCTGTTGATTAGCTCCAAATAGCCCTAAGTGGTCACTGTGCTGTCTGCCTGTCCCAGTGAAAATGAAGAGAGACACACAAAGAGATACGTCTCAGTATTAGCTAGCATACCATGTGCCTAGGGTCCGTGGGGCTGGGGGCTGCGCTGTAGGAAATGGGAGGGAGTGGGAGGGATCCCTGTCTGAGCAGCGCAAAATGCTGGGGGGGAAGCCAGGCAGACCCTTTTGTGTCTGCAGTCTCTACCAGAGCTCCAGCCAGGGAGCAGAGGGGAGGGGCCAGCTTTGCTGTGGAGCAGAGAGCTCCACCCAGCCCAGAAAGCATGCCAGGATGCTGGGGGTGTCTGGTTTATCTTAAACCAGCAAGGGGTCTGAGACAGACATTGCATAAACCGGTTTGAGCCAAATCAGTTAAGTCTGATACTACATTCAACTAGGTTTATCTCAAACCGGTTTCAGCCATTTTCAAACTGGTTTATTTGCATTGAACATCTGTTCTGTTACAGGTTTAAACCAGTTTCTGATCACTTAAACCGGTTTGTGTGTCATGTCTATCCCTAGCCTGTGAGCCTACAGTAAAACTGTTACTGACTTCACTAAGAGCAGAGTCTGGCCAATGCTAAAAACTAAAATCCCGCCCTTAATTATCAGACATATTTACAGCATTGAGAGAAGGAAACACAACATATTTACTAAGGAGTATATTAACCATATGGAGAAAGAAATAATACACAGCCTTCCTACAAAGTAACACTCTCTTTTCCAGGGTAAAGTTATCCAGGGAAAAACTGTAATAACTCACCACAGGATGACTTACTACAGAGTATGTTCATTATCTTAAGCAATTTAATTCCATGGGAGCAGCTTGCTGAAATAGCTTCCCGTCCTCTAGTGGTAAGGCCCTGTACTATTGCCTACTGTCAACAGCTAGCTTGGAAAAGCTGGTCATGTGTCTGCTACTACAAAACAAATTTACTGCAGAATAAAATCTGGGATAAGTAACTCCATAGTAGTTATGGTTGGTGTCTACGTGCTTGGAGAGGTAGCATTTTAATTTTATACATATCAGTAAAACATAATAAAAGTTAAAATGAAGTGCAATATCCCATATTTGGGGGGCTGGAAAAATCATTTACATTCTCTTAAAATATAATTTAGCTACAAAATATCTTTCTATAAGCTAGTGTACATTTAAAAATAAATTCTCATTCTTTCAGATACATTCTGAAATCCCAGCACTGCAAGCTCTATTCTTTGCTTATATGGAGCCTCACCAAAGTCTGGGGTTCTGTTCAGGCATAGAGATTGAGTCTACACCAGTTTGCAAGACTGGGGCTTAAACGTCTTGCAAATATTCTGCAGGCTAGGATACACTCTGCTAATGATTCATGAATTATCCTTCAGATCCCTGAATCTTATTTGGCACTGCTGTTTTGATCCAACGGTATGGCACCTTTTATTTTAAAAAGTTCTAGGTTTTTTCCGGAATCCTTGTACTTGCTCTACTGACAAGCTTAAATATGATTGTTTGCACTACCAGATGAACAGAACAGCAAAATGATTCTCTTCTACTCCTCACATCAACAGAGCTACTAATTGAAATTTAGTGTTCCGGGTGTTCAGTTTTTACCAATTTTCACCGATAAATTCCCTGATTTTTTTATTGAAGTTATTCAGTTTTTACTGATTTACACCCATTTTTCAGTTCACTCAGTTTTACTGGGTACAGTAAAATCCCTGTTAACTAGCATGAGTGGGGAATGGCTGGGGGGAGCTGGTAAGCTAAAAGTGCCAGTTACCCAAGGCAGTTTCCAGCCAGACTCAGGGGGGTGGTGGCAGCTGCTGCACACGGAGAGCAGGGTGGTGGCTGCATGAGGGCCAGGGGAGGGTAGCTGGAGCCACTGCCTGTGGGTGTGGGGCTCCCGGCTCTGACCTTGGGCAAGGCAAGAGAGGCAGCAAGAAACGCTCCCCGGGCAGGCGGGGGCCCGCTG
>NW_005841920.1:303259-315888 GCF_000455745.1 Alligator sinensis
GCAGCAGGCCCACAGCCCACCCGGGGGGGGGCTAACGGGAGAGCCAGGCCCTGCTCCCCACAGCAGGCACTGCACCCAGCCACTCTGCACAGGCCCACAGGGCTGAAGCCACTGCCCAGAGGTGCAGGGCTCCCAGCTCTAACCCCAGGCAGGGCAGGAGGTACCAGTGCCGGTGCCATGGTCGGGATCATGTCTCCACACCCCCTGTGGACCACTCCCCCCAGCCCCTGTACTGAGCCGTGCCATGGTGCAGGCAAGTGGTGTTGGCTGTTCCTGGGGCCGCTGCAGCAGGGGTTGGGTTGAGTGGGGACAAGCGAAATCCCAGGGGGTTCAGGGTGCAGCACTTCCAAGCAGCTGCAGGCAGCTGGTGTCGGCCACTCCCAGGGCCACTGCATCAGGGGCTGGAGTGAGTGGGGAAAAACTGCGTCAAGCTCCATGCCCCCTAGGACTCCACTTGTTCCCACTCGCCCCAGCCCCTGCTGCAGCGGTCCCAGAAGCAACCAACACCAGCTGCCTGCACCCCGGCATGGCGCAACCCAGAGACTGAGGTGAGTAGGGACAAGCAGAGCCTTGGGGGGTTTGGGGCACAGTGCAGCCCAGCAGTGCCCCTCCCCCCAGCCCTTCCCTAGTCCCAGCCTTACTCCCTCCCTCCCTCCCCCCGCCACAGGAATGTATTATTATTTTCCCCAATTTAAACCATTTTTTTTTCCTTTTCTTCCTTTTATCCCAATTTCAACCCAGTTTTTATGTTTGGAAAATAAACTCTGAAAAATTCCCAGATTTATTTTTTAAATAAAAACTGCAAATGTGGAACACTATTGAAATTCTAACTGCTGAATTTGTGTTATTGATGTGCAAGTCAAAAACAATATAGCTTGACCTACAGATCTGAAAGATATGGCAGTCAAGACACCTTTTTTTCTGCCATGTAAGAAAACAGATATAATCTGGAAGTTCATGCAGGTATAAACAGATGTCTTCTTTGGAGCAGGATCAGTTGTGCCTGGATGTATCCCAGCACAGATGATCGACTTCAGTGACATTGACAGATATTGTGCGGGTGGCTGTCCCAGAAGGCTGGGCTTCTGCTCCTCCCAGGGCTTCAGGGGCCTGATCCTGTGCAACAATGGCCCTCAGTGCTGTGCCCCAACTAGGGGTATGTCTCTGCAACCAAAAAAAGCTGACATATCAAGCTGCTGAACCCTGATTTGGAATTTGAGGCACAAGTCAGGGTGAGGCAGTACAATATGTGCCCCAGAGAAGTCGCCTGTCAGGGAATTCCCTAGATGTGCCTCTGCAAATAGGGAAACTCAGCGTTTCCCCACATGCAGAGGCACACCCTGAGTTGGGGCACAGCAGCACAGTACATGCACCCTGGTAGCCCCCTGGCAGGAGAATTCCCAAAGTGCATATCTGCAAGCACAGAGGGAAACCACCTGCCTGCAGACACATACCCCTGGAATCCCTCTGCAGAGGAATTACTGGGGCTACTCAGGTTTAATGTCCTAAAGCCCTGGGGGCTCCTTCCCCGACCATAAGCAAACAGACATTGGGCACAAAAAGGGAACACAAACTATTAGTAGGTATGGTTGTGCTCACAAATTTGGGCATTTGTGGTACAACAAAGGGATATGACGTCTGTTCACTCAGCTTTTATGCTGCCATAAACATTATGTAGCCTAACAAACAAAGACAAAGCATGATGAAATCTTTCCAGTTATTGCTTAGAAGACACCATATTATGAACATAATTTGCAGTTTTTAAACTCAGTATTTGTGAATGCTCTGACTTCAACTGTTCTGCTCAAGACAGGTCTCCCTATTCCTTTCCTGTAATTCAACTACTAAATAGAGAATGCCCCCCTCAATGTTGCCTTTTATTAAATCTTGTTACCTGTGTTAGGTATATTTCTGACAACTAGCAAGTTATTCTATAAACTTAGGCCAAGATTGCTTTTATTACAATTAAGTAGGAATGTATATAACATCTTCTAAATCTATTCAGACAAGAAATATTCTAATTGTCCACTCTGAGAGCAATATTTTATTATTTTATAGGTAGGTATAAGTAGTTTCTTTCCTAGGTTTCATTATAAAATATAAAAAAGTCAGGCAAGCAAATTTGTGCTTGTACTAGTAAACATTCACAATAAATATTCACAATAAGTTAAGCCCTATAAAATTAAGCCATTTTATTACCACCTCAAATTTCCTGTTGCCATAATGTTTTGAAATATAATCCATCTTGATTTCAGACTTTCTATGCAAAATGCCAATAATTCTGAACCACCAGCTGATATATATCAATATTTTGGACTTCGTGACTGATTATAGATTTTATCTGTTTACATTAATGATGAACCTCTGTCCATATACTAGTTAACTGTACTTGCTGTAATCCAGAGTGGATCATGCCAGGACATGAAGCAGACCAATACCAATTGAAAATTACAATGTACACAGTTGCCAGAAACAAGTTGAGCCAGTATCACCAAATTATATATTTAGTAAACTGATATAATAAACAAAAAAAAATCCAGAGCAGCAGGATAACCATAATGCATATGGTACTCTAGCATGAACTGCTTGATGGAATAGCCAGATAATTCATTTGAAATATTATTAGAGAGAGAAAAAGATTGACAGGTTTGAAAAGGAAATATGTTAATACAGTTCTCTGACAACTAACTTGGGGAACCTCTGATGTTTGTCCATCCCTCTCCTAAACTGTGTCATAGGCCAAAGCTGGCATGATTTCACATGCAATCTCTTGTTCACTGTCAAAAATCAGATTATGAACTGACCATCTGTTTAAACTACAAGCCCCAAAATATAAAATTGTATACCAGATGCCCCAGTGCAAATGGAAAGACACTAGTCCAAGACTGAAAAAGACTTTTGTTCTTTAGATGAAAATTAAAGGTGCTACATCTATAACTCTAGAAGCGCACAGATGTCATATAAAGACTGCGGAAATAGGTACAAAGCCAGGTTTCTTCTAATCTGGGAGACTTCTACTCCAAAGAAAAGCAGCCTGCCAAAAAGAAAAGGGTTGTAGACACATGAGCAGGTGAAAACGTTAGGGGTGGGGGTGACAGTTATGTATTCAGAATAATACATACAGAATCCAATATATATATGAAGTCTGTTAAATGTATTATATAGATTGTTCCACTAGGGCGTATTTAGGTAGATGACATTCTACAAATGAAATAACCACAGTAAGAGGTCATGAGTTAGAATAAAAAATATAACTGAATTAAAGTCACAAGATTAAGTGAAAGGAAATATATAAAAAGACTGACAAACTTATTTTAAAAATTTTAACTGACATTGATTTTTTGGCATGTTTCCAAGTTTTTTTTTTGAGGAGGAAAAGCGCCAGGTATTAAAAGGTTAGTAGGTGCCCCCCTTTTAAACGCAAACTGAAATGAGGAGAAATGTTGTATTCTAGCAAATTTCAAGGATACAGGTTTAAGCCATGTTGGTCTACAAGCAAAAATATTCAGAATTCTTGGCAGAGGTGATATCTTGTATTAGACTAACTAAATAGTTGCAAAAAAAAATGTCTTTATTTGCAAGCTTTCTGGCTCATGTGCCCTTCCTCAGGCCAAGGAGAATGCACAGATTGTAATATTTCTGCCAGGTAGAAATAAAACTTCATATTGCACAGAAGAATAAAAAGTTGTTATAGGTTCCCCTGGCTAGAAAAGTTCAGTTATGCAAATTAGGCTCAACTCTATTCCATCAACCTCTCCCCTGTGCAATAGAAAACATCTTACCAAGAAGGAAGAAAAAATTCTACACCCTGCTTGCCATCAGACAACTTGGAGGAAAACACACTGCTTGAACTTTTACCTCCAAGTTGTCCAAGCTAAGGAAATACAGGTTGGATGAATGGATAAGGTGGATAGAAAACTGGCTGGATTGTCAGGCTCAAAGGGTAGTAATCAATGGCATGATGTCTACTTGGCAGCAGGTATCAACTGGAGTGCCCCAGGGGTCAGTCCTGGGGCCAGTTTTGTTCGATATCTTCATCAACAACCTGGAAGATGGAATGAAGCGCACCCTCAGCAAGTTTGCAGACGACACCAAGCAGAAGAAAATAGTAGATATACTGAAGGGTATGGCTAAAAGTTAGAGACCTCAATAAATTGGAGGATTGGACTAAAATAAATCTCATGAGGCTCAGTAAGGACAAATGCAAAGTCCTGTACTTAGGACAGAACAAATCCTAGGCACTGGTAAAAGCTGGGGGCTGACTGGCCAGGCAGCAGCTCTGCAGAAAAGGACCTGGGGGTTACAGTGGACAATAAACTGAAGATAAGGCAACAGTATGCCCTTGTTGCCAAAAAGGTTACCAGCATACTGAGCTGCATAAGTAGAAGCATTGCTAGCAGATCCAGGGAAGTGATTCTTTCCCTCTATTGGGTATTGGTGAAGGAAGTCTGCAGTAATATGCCCAGTTTTGTGCCCCTCACTAAAAAAAGGATGTGGACACACATTGGAGAGAGTCCAGCAGAGGGCAACAAAAATGGTTAGAGGGCTGGGGAACGTGACTTATGAGGAGAGGATGAGGGAACCAGGCTTATTTAGTCTGGAGGGCTAGGGACAGAAGTTACACCTAAACTGGTTTAAGTGATCAGTAACTAGTTTAAACCTGTAACAAAACAGAAGCTCAGTCCACATAAACCAGTTTCAAAATGGCTGAAACTGATTTAAGATAAACCTGGCTGAATGTAGTATCAGACTTAAATGACTTACTTCAAACCGGTTTAGGAAAGTTCTGTCCCAGCCGCCTTCCTGGTTTAAGTTAAATCACAGTATCCCAGCATGCTTTCCAGCCCTGGGCTTGGCTGTCTACCCCAAGAGCAGAGCTGGCCTTGCCCCACCCCTCTGCTACCTAGCTGGAGAGATGAAGGCTGGCTAACAGGGGGCGGGGCAAACCCAGCTGGGGATGCAGCCCAGTCTGCAGAGAGGGGGGATTGCCCTCTCCAGACAAACCCCAGATGGGGTCTGGGAGGGGACTTAAACACCTTTTCCCCTACTCAAACGTACTGCTGGCTGCAACTGTGGACTATAAATCCCAGAGGCACTTGGGAACAATCCTGCAGAGTCCTGGTACTGTGATTCTGGACTGCAAATCCCAGAGACCTCAGGGGCAGCAGGAAGAGGAAATGAACATACAGCTAGAGAGCCTTGCTCTGGCATCCGGCCTGAGCCACTGCAGGTTTGTGGCTGCATTACCCAAGTCAAAGGTAAATGCCTACTGACTTCTGTTTCAATTTAATCTGGGTAGTTTAGACTAACCTGTAAAGCCTGAATCAATTAGGCTTTTTAACTGTCTGTACTTAGCCCTGAAGACAAGACTGAGGGGGGATTTAACCAGGTACCTGAAGGGTGGTTCCAAAAAGGATGAAGCAAGTGTTCTCAGTGATGGCAGATGACAGAACAAGGAGCAATGGTCTCAAGCTGCAGCAAGGGAAGTCTAAGTTAGATATTAGGAAAAACTCTCATGAGGAGAACAATAAAGCACTAGAACAGGCTACCCAGAGAGGTTGTGAAATCTCTACCCTTGGAGATTGTTTAGACCTTGCTAGACAAAGCTTGGGCTGGGATAAAAGAGTTCTACTTTAAGCAAGGGGTTGGATTAGATGGCCTCCTAAATTCCCTTCTAACCTTAACTTTGTATGAGTCTATTATTTTAATTATGTAATGAATAATTAGATGTTTGGGAACCAATCAGACTACATTTCTGGTTAATACATTTTGTATCTCACAAACCATATTAATTTTTTCCCTAAATTATGCCTATATTCTCATATTAAAAGATAATATTAGAATAGGCAAACTGATCAAAGGCAGGTTCTCCTGCTTCTGAATTCAGAAGGAATTCACCACATGTTTCGACTTATAAATCATGATTTCTGCCATCTCAACTGCAATTTAATTCCAGACTACTAGCAAACAGAAAAAACTCTGAATGTTCTAAAAATTATGTTAATGCATTTACTAAGGACAACCATGTTGATGAAAATTTTCACTTCATTTCTACTATAACATGGGGAATGTTGGTTAAACTAAGCTTAATAGATAAATGCTAACCTTTGGAAGGAGAAAAATATACTCAGAAATAAGTATAATGCACCACCAATACAAACAAGATAATGATTTTACTACTCTCTATAAGAGTAGCAAGCCCTAGACTGGGACTCTCAAAACCTGAATTCCACTCCTTTCTCTGCCACATTTACATTTAGATAACCAAGCTTAAGGCAATCTTCTTGCACACCCAGCCACTTATTCACAGGGCTTAACTCAACCTAAAAATGGTACATACAATCTAAAGTTAGTTCTTGTCAAATGAGAACCAACTTTAGATCAGAATGGACAACTTGACCTAGCGAGGGTTAACTTGGCCTACCGAATGTTTGCATGTGTTCTCTGCACAGTGCTGAAGCTAGGAAATCCAGCCACTCTCCACAGCCCTAGGGCTGCGCTGTTTTTACCCCCTGCCCAACCATGCTATTTTTAGCGCCCCCAAATAAGTGGATATTTGGGGGTGGTAAACTACCAACCACCCCTGGAACCACCAACTCCTCTACCCACTCCACCGCTGGCTCTACTGGTTACTAGCTATTCTGGAGTAGGTCTCTTTTAATATTTCTAGTTGGTGCTGTTCTGTTTTGCACAAAGGAAAAGATATTCATTGAGAAATATGGAAAGACTGAATCAATAGCACAGTAGTTAGATCACCCACCTGGGATGTGGGGACACAGATTCAAGCCCCTGGTCTCAACCGGGCAAAGGTTTCTTACATCCCTGATCATCAAGCTAGTGTCAGTTTTGGAGTCACTCTCCCTCTCCATCTAGATAGAAATTCCATCTTGGAAAGAGGAAACCTTTCCTGATTAAAGTTCTATCAAACTGTAAAATGTTTTGGTTTTGACAAATTAGCATTTTTAATGAAAAAATAAATAGCCAAAAATTTCTCAGCCAGCCCCTACACTGACTTCCTTTGTCAAATGCTTTGAAAACAAGAACAGTGCTATTTGAAAGCCAGAGCTTCTTCCATGTTGTTCTCCTGTGCCATTAAGGAAGCTGGGTCAGCCTAATTTTTTCCTTAATGATTCTATTAACACAAAAACCACAGAAATAAGAGCTAGAAAGGAAGATGCTATGTCTTTAAGATAGGAATTAGATATAGTCCAGTGAAATTTAGATAGAGTAGGAGTATTCAGCTGTGAGCTAAATATGGGGCTGTACAGTCAGTGAATTCTTTTTGACAAGGGAAAGTGTTTTTGCTATTTAACAGACAGCAAGATAAAGAGAAAAGAAAACAGAACATTCTCAAGCATTTTTTTAAATCTAATTCTTTGACTCTCTGTCTTTCTTTCTCAGACATTTTTCTCCCATGCAACCACTTACAGTCTCTTTCCCCTAATCACCTTTGCAAGAGATGGAATTAAAACCATGTTCACCGGGGCCCCATCAACCTCTGCAGCCCTACATAGATTCCCTGCTCATGCCTGGAGAACCTGTAGGCACAACTACTACTAGTAGTAGGCTGTTTCCCCAGAAAACTGTCCCAGGGCCTTGTCATGGAGATTCAGAAATTCCTGAAATCCCTGGAGTCAGTGTGGTAGAGGTGATATCTTTTATTAGACCAACTACGCATTTGCAAAAAAAGTGGGGGAGAAAGTTTTTATTTGCAGGGTTTGGGGCAAACACACCTTTCCTCAGACATAGGAGAATGCAAAGATTGTAAAATTTGTCTCAGGCAGAAATGAAAATTTGTATTTCACAGGACAGCTGAGGTGTGGAGTAAGATCGCCTCGCTGGAAAAGTTCATTTTTCATTTTATGCAAATTAGGCTCGATAAAAGTTGAAATCCCTGGAGGCAAGAATGGTGGCGTCGCAGAGAGTTGGAGATGCATCCTGCAAATATGGATTTTTTTACCCAGTACTATAGAGGTCCACAGCATGCCCCACTTCCTTCCCTGCTTCACACCTTATGCCAGCAGTCAGCAGGGTTTTGGAGCAGCAAGCCACATCAACCTGGCTCGGGTCCCAGGCAGGCCAATTGTCAGGATCTCTGGATAGTCAGACACAGCCAGGCCAAGCTCTTGAGCTTCCACACCTGACCTTAATCCCTGGCTAATGCAACTGCCCTGGTTCTCTGTGACTGGATTGCCTGCTGCGAGCACCACACAGCCCTTTTAAGTCCACCTATAGCCTCAGGCAGTAGGTATACCTTGACAACAGCTACCATCTACTACAGAAAGCCTCGTGTTCACTGCTGTCTCTAGTTCTCCTGACTCAGTTTTGGGTTTCCTGACCTCGCTCTTGGATCTCCTCTGGAACTTGGTACCAGCTCTCTGATAACTCTGGCTACTGACTTGTTTTTGGCTTTCCCTGACCCTGTTCTTGGATCTTCCCTGGAATTCATTATCTGGCTCTCTAATTCTTCTGGCTTTTGACCTCCGCTTGCACCCTGGGCTACATCTCTCGGAACTCCACTCTGCTCTTTCTTCCTTATACCAAAGCTCTTTCTTCCTTATACCCAAGTCTCCCTTGTTCCCCAGTTCTGTATCTGGATTTCAGGTTTGAAATCAGAAATCTGCCTACAACTAGCTACTAAAGCCCACAGTAAATCATGGAGACCTCAGAGATTTCCAGGGGAGCAATGTTGAAAGGAAAAGCAGTGATCAAGGTAGGGAGACTAGGTGAGCAGAAGGAGCTGATTTTCAGAGGCCTCGTGGGAGCTAGGCAGCCAAGAACCATGCAGAACTAATACTCAGCAGAATCCTGGGCTCGCTTGCCTGTAGTGTTCTGTGGAGTATAGGGATTCTACAGGTTGTCTAGCAACAAAGCTCCCCAGTTCCTAATGCATGGCATATTTGCTTTTAATGTTAAGCTAAATGACAAAGAAGAACTGTATAAACTAGAATTAAGGCTGGCAAGTTTTGCAGTAGTAACTTATGGTTGGGGGTAGGAGAGCAAAGGAACCTTACAAAATGTTGCATTTACCAATGATCAAGCAAACCAACAAAAACAATTGGAAACACAGGTAATTCAGAATTATGATTTGAAGAAACTTATTTTTGTTGTATAAAAATAAAAAAACCACAAAGAAACCATGCTTACTTAATATATCCTGCCATCCCCCTGACCCCTCCCACCTCTCCGTCCAGGACTAGCTACATTCATATTGCTGCTTTGACTGGTTTACCTCAGCTACTAAAATAGAGCAGAACAAACTCAATTAGAGGCCTCAAGAATTATTCAAAGGAATAACAGTTTATTCCTATATTCCTGAAAGTTTTGGAATGCACAGTTAAGTTGATACAAACCAACTTCAGCTGTACTACTAGTTCTGTACTAATGCCCTAACAAAAAAAAAAAAAAAAAAACCCCAAAAAGCACACTTATTCTTAAAACACCCTTATCTATCTATAAAAGGTTCATTCTATCAGGAAATGCAAAATTAGAATGCAATATTCTGTTAGCCATATTTCTAGGAAGTCTAGATTTCTAAACCTGATGATTAAGTATTTCAGTACACTCATAGGGAGTTTTATATAATGTGGTTTATGTTGCAGTTAGTGAGAATTTACCAAGAAGATACCATGACTCAACAAAAAAATGTTTGGACCCTACACTACAAGGCTGGAGATAGATATTCAAAAAGCGTGAGCCTGAACTGATTCAATCCTTTGCAGGTTGGTCTAACCTGGCTAGGCTGAACCAGTTTGTAACTGAACAGACATTTTCTCTGGACTGAGGAAATTCAGGTGCATGCCTGCAGTGGCTAAGGCTAGAAGCTAGGGGACACGAGAGCAGCCCTCCCTTCCCTTGTGCAGAACTGAGCTTGGGGGTGGGGGGGGAGTGGCCAGGCCCTCACAGGACCTCTGATTAGGGAGGTCTGCCTGCACAGTCCCAAGCTTTTCCCCACTGGTTGCTCAAGGGGTGAGAGTGTTGCCAGACCCTAGCAGCCCCCTGCTAGCACTCTGGGGCAAGGGAGGTGGGGCGCAGTGCATGCATCTGTTGACGATACAGAGTTTTTCAATCTCCATCTCCCTACTACTTTATCCTGGCTGCAGCAAACCGACAGGCAAGCAAGCCAGCACGAGGCTGGTAACAGTGATTATCATCTCATCAGCAAAAGAATAGGCTCTCTCCATTACTCCAAACTGTTAAAAAGCTTACCTGCTGACCTGTTGATTAGCTCCAGATAGTTCTAAGCAGACACTGTGCTGTGTCTCTCTCCAGTTTCACTGGGACAGGAAGACACACTCGGACACCTCTCAGCATTAGCTAGCATACCACATGCCTAGGGGCTGTGAGGCTGGAGGAGATGGGAGGGAGGGGGACTCTGCTTTAGCAGTGAGTGGAGGGCGGGGGGGCATAGGGAAGCCAGGCACACCCTGCTGTGTCTGCAAGTCTCTGCCAAGCTCCAGCCAGGGAGCAGAGGGGAGGGGCCAGCTCTGCTGTGAAGCAGAGAGCCCCGCCCTGCCCAGAGAGCATGCTGGGATGCTGGGGGTGTCTGGTTTATCTTAAACCAGCAAGGGGTCTGGGATAGGTATTGCATAAACTGGTTTGAGCCAAATCAGTTAAGTCTGACACTACATTCAACCAGGTTTCTCTCAAAACGGTTTCATCCATTTTCAAACTGGTTTATGTGCGCTGACCATCTGTTCTCTTACAGGTTTAAACCAGTTTCTGATCACTTAAACTGGTTTATGTGTAATGTCTGTCCCTAGTCCAATGGTCAAAAGTGAGGAAGAGCATGTCAAACACTAAGCATCTGATCTTACTCAACATTAAGTTGCCAGCTCTAACTTTTTCAGTTTTAGCAGATAAACTTCAACAATGGCACATAGAGGAAATATTTAATTCCAAATCTGTAATGGGCCATTACATTTCTGTACTTTTCCTCCATACAGCGATGGTGATCCACAATAGCAAAAGAAGCAAATAAATGACCAGTTGGGTACAAGTGTTTGTATACAATTGCATTGTAAATTCAGGGAAGAGAAGGCTAGTTTCAGGAAAAGAAATTACACCCATTTAGTAAGCAGGCGCACAGTCAGAGTGTTATATAAGATCTGTGAAAATACCAAAGTGCATAGGACAGAAACAAATCTCATTGTGTCTCCAGGGAATTTAGACCTGAAAAATATTTGCAAATAGAAAACAAGAATTATTTGTGATATTAGGTAATTTACAGGTAAAGTTCTTAAAAAAATTCTGAAAGTGGTTTATTACTCATCTTCCATGGACAGATAACAGAAGTACCTTTTGCAGAATATTTCCTGGTTTTGTTTCACTCCAAGAAGAACAAAGAGGATGGAAACAAGTTTTTCTTTGTGGCTCTAGAGTACAGGACAAAGGGTAACAGTCTCAAACTGTAGCAGAGAAAGTTTAGGCTGGAGATTAAATGGAAGACCTTTCTGACTGTGAGGGTGGTTAAGTAATGGAGCAGGCTACCTAGAGAACACAGAATCTCCATCCCTGGAAATTTTCATGGGCAGTTTACACGGATACTTGGCTGGGATGGTTTTTCAGACCTGGCACTAACCTTTTACAATATCAACCTGAGCACAAAGACAGAGTCCCTATGGTTGCCACCGACAGCCCCTGGCTTGAACATCTTAAACACATCATTAATGACTTCCAACCCTTCCTAGAAACAGATAACCATCTCAAAGTATTCATGGGGGACAAATCTGTTCTGGCTCACAAGCAGCTCCTCAATCTCAAATGGCATCTCTCAAGCAACAGGCTCTAACTCCTAGTCTCACCAAGGCAATGGACCCAAATGCCTTCTGTACCCTAAAATCAATACAGACCACATAATCACTGGACTGAATAACACTGGCTATAACATCTGAGGTTCATTCACTTGCCACTCCACCAATTTACACCCTCATCTGCTTACAATGTCCCTCTGCTGCCTACTGGACAGATTGGCCAATCACTACAAAATGAACAAACACTTTACATCAGCTGCAGAAAGACATGCAAACGTGTGGCAGAACTCTTCAACCCCCCTGGACACTCCGTTGCTGACCTAAAGGTGGCTGTTCTCAAAAAGCAAACCTTTAAAACCTGATTTGAACAGGAAATTGTGGAACAAGAAATCATCCACAGACTGGACTGTTAAGTATGGTTTAACAGGAACTATAGAGTCTTATCCCATGAACTGGATTAGCTTTTATGACTCATTTGTTCCTATGAGTTTACCACTTGTTTGTTTCTTTCTTCCAGTACTGCCCCATCTCCCCAATTTTCTCTCCCCCTTTTCTCTCTCCTTCCCTTCTCTTTTGTATTCTGATTTCTCTCTCCTTCTTATAGTCTGGTTTCTGCACATCCTTTCACAGCATCTGATGAAGTAGCTTCAGCTCACGAAAGCTTAGGCTATATATATATCTATTTGGTTAATCTACAGCAGGGGTTGTCAACCAGGGGTACTTGGGAAGGCCCTAGGTACACACAGGTGAGTGGGGAGGAAGCGTTAGCACCCATCACCCCACACTGCTACCTCCCAGAAGCCATGTTGGGGCAGGGCGAGAGCAGCAACAACCCTTTGCAGGCTACACGGGCATTGCCTGGCTGGCTGGACGTGG
>NW_005841920.1:315958-321593 GCF_000455745.1 Alligator sinensis
AAAAATCTACACTGACTTGGGGAGCGAGCCCCCGCATCCTTCCACCCCCCCCTCAAGGATCTGCTAGCTCCCCAATCTGCCCACCCCTCCCCCCACCCCAATTTACTTCAGTCAGGCTCCCAGGACCTATGAACACTAATAAAACTGGCCCTAGGATCACTATGTGGGACTGGATTAGATTAGACATCTGTAAGAACTACTTCACAGTCAGGGCGGCTAGGATCTGGAACCGACTTCCAAGGGAAGTGGTGCTGGCTCCTACCCTGGGGGTCTTTAAGAAGCAGCTTGATGCCTACCTGGCTGGGGTCATTTGAGCCCAGTTTTCCTCCTGCCCAGGCAGGGGGTCGGACTCGAAGATCTACAAGGTCCCTTCCGACCCTACTTCTATGATTCTATGATTCATCAGCATCGGGGGGCTGAGGGAGGGGTTGGCAGACAGGCCCCCCAATCTCCCCAAGCCCCCACACAGACCCTGCTAGCCGCCTGATCCTCTCAAGCCCCCCCTCCACAGATCCTACTTCCCACTGATCTTCCCAACTCCTCCAACCCCATTTATCCTCTGATTCCTCTGATCCCCCTGCAGACCCCATGCCCTTTCAATCCCCTCCAACCCCCTTCCTGCTAATCTTCCTCATCCCAATTTATCTTAGATTGGGTGGCCTTTTTTAACTTGATCTAACCTCCCCAAATGTCTGCACATAACCAAGGTTAGAATCTGCAATAACTCAATTTCAGCCCTGGTAAACATGCACAATTGTCACACTCTGTCAGTTGCAGTCAAAGAAAAAAATATTTAACCTTGAAAGACATTCTGGTCTTTTACTCATCAAGGCTGATTACATGTTCTGGTGAGGAACTGATTCCTTAAAACATGAAATCTACAGGATGAAATTTTTCAAGAATGGGCTTCTATTTCACAGAACTCATGGGTTTAGAAAGCAGTCCAGTCATAATACCAAAGTCTTTTTGTTTGTTTGTTTTTGTGGTATAATTGTGGAGTAAAATTAAAGATGCTCTTACTTTTTTTCAGATCCATTTCCTGCGATGCAGCTGAGTGAGTAGGACTTAATGTTGGTAGCACAGACATCCTGTCTGTGATCTGGGTGGAGGTGTCTGTGGACCAAAGAATTTCCTCCACTGTAACAGCAGAGGAGTTGTGTCCAGGGGCTTCAGTCAAATTATCATCATCTGTAGATCCAGAATTGAGCCCTGGGGCTTCTGTAACAGGACTCAGTGAAATTTCCTGTAGAGCCTCTCTAAATAAACTGGTATTTTTGTGCATTTTATCAACATGGGATAAGGGGCTTGTGGTCCAGTAGGACTGAGGCATGTTGAGATCCACTGTAGGGGCCACGCCTGAAATATTTTCAACCATACTTGGCAAAGGAATGTCAGATGTTGGGGTGTCACCATTCGTGGCTAGAATATCACTCCCATTTGAATACAAGCAAGTCTTTTCTAACACACCTGGAAGAAAAAAATATTGGAAAAATTATCATCACATTTGCCATGATTATTCCAAAGATTCAAAGGTATGCTGATTCATATTAAATTGCTAATCTCCCTCATAACTCATAATAATTATGAAAATTATGTTTTCTCTTTTTAAAGTCTCTCAGATCAAATGCAACTACAGTAAGATTTTCAAAAAAGCAAACAAATAAAGTAAATAATAATCATCAAATTAAAACCTGAATCACTGCATAAGTATCCTAATAACCTACTGTCTAACAAAGATAAATAGTCCTTGCAGACTAAAAATATTTTAGCCTTACCCACAATGAAGTCATTGAGCTCAGATTATATAGTGGGGGAGGCATGATGTATCCTTCATTTAACCATCATTGTAATAATTAGACTAGAAATATTTTTCCTTCCATAGCATCATTACTTGTCTTCATATTGCCAGCTGAATCTTTTAGAAGGCTACTTTGTAGTTTCATAGAAGATATATTTTTAACTCAGTAACATTGTTTTCTATGTATAGTATTATGCAATTTAAATATCAGTGCTACAAATAGATTCATGGGTTATTTGGCTTTCTTCTCTGACACTCAAGAGGATGTTTAAAAAAACAGGTTTATATTCAGTATTCAAGACAGTCAACATCACTCCTATCAATTTACAGTTTACTTCCATTATATTTACCTTTATGTGTCTGATACTAGCAAATAAATATTAGTTCATAAAACAAAATATGTAAATTGCTTTCCAACAGAATACTAGTGTACCAAGATGATTATATGGCTCTATATACATCAGAAAATTGAACTCAACAAATAAGAGAATCTGAAGATAATCCATAGTTGTTACAGAAGGATTTAATCATGAAAACATGTTTACAGAACGATTTAATCATGAAAACATGTTAATTATACACAGGAAAATATTAATGTGCTGGAAATTATTAGATATATAAACTAATAACATATATAAAACTAATAATGTTATAGTAATGTTAGAAATCTAATAATTTCTAGCATATTACTTTCTAAATTAAATTAAAGTATATATAGTACTTCAATTTTTTGCAAGGAGTTGTGCCTTGCAGCTGTTTCTATTTAAGAAACTATACCAATATCAATGCAAAAATAGAAAAATACACTCTGAGCATATCTATACAAGATGCTATGGCGCCGTAGCAACATGCTACAGTGCCACAGCATCTGTTAGCAAAAACCGTGCATCCTCTACTACACTGCTGTAGCAACATGCTCCATTGCTATATAGCAGCCAAAAATAACTGTGTGCTGCCAGCCAAAAGGAAGTACTAAATGACAGCGCAGTAACAACGGGGCCGTACGACCATGTGTAGATGAGCCTCCATTACAAATAATTAAATACAGTTCCTCAACACATCAAATATTTAATCAGCTGTTCTTCAGCACACCACTAGCAAATATCAGTATTATTTATAGCCATTCCTATTGTCTTTTCACCAAGTGCTGGAATGTGACGGTGCTCAGCAGCATGTATTCCACTGAAGAAGTCTTATTTCTGTACAGTTGTTTTTACCATTCAGGTATTCTACAGCTCCAAGGTTATGCTGCCTTTTCAATCGCAGATCATGGCCGTTCTTGCTTTTAACTTCTCTAGTTCAAACTGTTTCAGTATCAGTGTAGAGAAGAGAATGGATAATAGCTATGTGACAGCCTGCTGGAATATGGCAGTAGTCTACCTCCAATGCCAAGTTAAAAACAGTTTTCTGATGCATGTTATTACAAAACAGAGAGGTAATTGTGAAAAATGCCTTTCTCTTTACACACAAATGTAACAAGGTTTTTCTTGTAAAACTAATGTTTAAAGCAAAGGTTTAAAATGTAGTTTCCTTTAACTAGGTTGTATATAGCAAGAAGGGAAAAAAATCCTTTGGTTCTCTTCTCAGCTCTAGTCTTCTTCCTAGAGATCTTTCTTCCTTGACTTACTGCAGCACTCAGCCCCTAAGACTACACAGGTCATCACAACTTATAGTGCATTAAATCTTCATATCTGCTCTTTAAGCCCCTGAACTCAAGGCAAATACTGTGGTTCTTCTTCTGATTCTGTCATTGAATCTCCTTCACAAGCTTGCACCTTCACCTGTTCTCCTCCTCACCTATCTCCCCCTTGCCACAGAGGGCAAGACATGTGGCAGTGGCTATAAATCACAGGAAAGCACATATAGGTCAAATCTCAGGATGCTCAACATCACCTCAGCACTACCAAATCTCAGAAAAAAACTTTTTAACTGGAAGGACAATCAAATAAGCTGCTTAAGGAAGCTATAGCATCTCCTTCATTGGAGGTTTCAAAAAGAGTGGAGAGGTGTCCATTTGAGATGGTTTAGAAATAGTGAATCCTGCATCAGTGAAGATGGTTGGACTAAATGATCGTTATAGTCCTTTCTAACCTTATGATTCATCTTCAGGAACTTCAGCCTTCACACTGATATGCTATTTAACTCCCTTCCCATACACCTCTTCACCCTCAGTCTTGGATCAATTGTAGTATTCACCAAAATGACAATCTTTGCCAAGTATTGTTCCTTTCTAATCTCTCTGCCACCATCTTTCCTTCTTTCAGTCACTGTGTCCTCTCCACAAAACTCTCCACCTGCCCCACATACCCAATACATCAATGCCTCAGACTTCTCTACCTCTCTCAGCCCTCTTTTCCCTACCATTCCCTTTACTGGCCTTTCTCATTCCCTTACACACTTTGGAGTTCAACTAAATTACATGAAGTCAGACTACCCAAGCTTTTGAGTGAAGAGCTAGACAGGAGGTATTTCTTTAAAGACACAACTATAAGTGACCTAAGATTGATAGCATTAGTCTGAAAAAATTGTGGATATCAAAAAGATTGCTAAGAAGAAAAAAAGAACCAAAAAGATCAGGAATATGGAAGACTTATTTCCTGTTTCCTTAATCTCACTTTAATTGTGTCATTTTAATGGAACAATTGGCATTAACCAGAGAAAAATCTGAAGGGTTATTGTCAAATAACAGGGTTCAGAGGAGAAACTAATGTTTGAAATGTACCAAAACCTATATTTATTCATTACAGACTCTTTTACTGTTGTTGTTGTTATTTAATATTGTTTACCACTTATAAATGTTTATTCTTCTTCTAGTGGGAAGACCCCAAGAAACTTTATACATGTATTTATGGTATGTAGGGCCATGTCCAGACAAAATGCCTCTAGCAGCATTTCAAAGGAGTTTGAGACACTGCAAGATGCACGCTGGGAACAAAAAACCCCATTCCCTGCGCTGATATATTTGCAGTGCAGACTCAAAATTTGGTACCTGAAAATCCAGGTACCAAAATAAAACATGGGTGAAAAAAGCGGGGTAGGGCACTGTCAGAGGCTTTCTCGGTCCTGTCCAAAGCCGTGCGCTAGAGGGCCGGGCCAGGTCTATTCAGCATGTACAGAGTCCGGGTCACACAACGCCACATCGCCACTAGCTATACCTGCAGCCAGGCCATAGCTGCACTGGCAGGGGCCGCCCGGGCCCCACGGGGGGGGGGGGGGGGGGCAGGCCCAAGGCGCCCCGGCCGCCTGCCGCTGGCACCACAGGGGGTAGGAGGAGGGGAGCAGGCATGCAGTGGCCCCGCTCGAGCCCCTCCACAAAGCACATGGTGGGAAGCACAGCCCGCTAGCGCACCTTTATACTGGACTAGGAGACACAGCTCCAGGATGTGCAGCTCCTATGCAAAGGCAAGCTGGCTTCATTGTCTGGGCTGGGTCAGGCCAGCGGGGCGCATTTTCCATGAGGCTCGGGTGGCAGTGCACGGCTGCAGCACTGTGCCTACAACAGGCCATGGTGCATCGCCATCTGAGCCTCGTGGAAAATGTACCCCGCTGGCCCAACCCGACCCGACCCAGGCCACACAGCTAGCGTGCCTCTGCACAGGAGCTACACGCCCCAGAGCCATGCCTCCCGGTCCTGTGCAAAGGCGCAGTAGGAAGCCACAACAGGCTGGGTCCTGCCACACAGCTCTTCCCCGCACACCTCGTGGGTCCGGCAGTGCTGCCACTGGAGGCAGGACCTGGCCCAGCATGACACCTGGTCTCTATAAGTGGCGCGGGACCCCAGGCAACAGAACAAGTGGTCTGGGGCTCCCTGAAGGCACACAGCCCCATGTCACACTG
>NW_005841920.1:321603-334187 GCF_000455745.1 Alligator sinensis
CCCCCCCTGCCACAAGCAGCACAAGTGGCACTGGCTTGGGGATGTACCGTGCAGCTGGGGGCTCTGGCCACAGTGGGCCCTGAGCGTCCGATGGCTGCTGCTGTGGGGGTGAGTTGTGGGCCCTGTGGGGAGGGGCTGGGACCCCAAGGGTGGCAGGTGGCTAGGATGGCTGGGACCCTGCAGTGGGGGACTGGGACCTGGTGGGGGGGGTTGGGGCCCTGTGGGGGGAAGCTGTGGGCCCTGCAGAGGGGGTCCCCACACAGCTGGCCCAAGCCCACAGTCTCCTCACAATCCACCCACAACATGCACATCCCCAAGCCACCCCTAGATGTGGCTCACCTACATACCCAGCCTCAAACCCTAACCCCCCGCACAAGCCCCATACCCCCAAACCTCACTCCCACAAACCCTGCACCCACCCACAAACCCCTCCAACTCCCCCCGCTCCAAATTGCTTTATACCTGTAAATATATTAATAAAATATTGCCCAAATATATCAATAAAACATTGCCCTCTCTATAGTGGTGTTTCATTTTAATAGCAGAAGAACACTATTTGTGGTATTTTAATGAGAAAATTTGGGCTGCCCAGATGGCAGTGCAGGGGTACCACATCCGGGTCTGGCAGGGGCACAGCCTTGGGGCTACAGGTCCAAGTGGGGAGATGCTGTTGCAGGTGACAGTAGGTCATAGCCAGGCAGCAGCCCCCACTGCCAGACTGCTGCAGTGGGTAGAGGGTGCAGGAACCACTCCAAGTCAGGGCTCTTGCAGCAGTCCAGCTGGCACAGGGCGCTAGTGTCCCCATCTTTCAACTGGACAGGCCTCAGAAGCTCCTGAGGGCAAGCAGCCCTGAGCTCCTTGCCATGGCATATTTTTATACTGCTGGGGCCAGCACAGGTGGCTGCAGATCTGGGAGATCTGTTGGGGCAGGGTTACTTTGCCCCAACAGGCACAACTTGTCCCACACCAAAGTGCTTATCCGGACACATGTGCTGAGGCAAAAATCCCTGGCTCAAATTTCTGCCACGCCTATTTGAGCTACTGCAAGCGCACATGCCTGCATGTGTGGATGTGCCCTAAGTGTCTGTTTTCCCATCAGTACATATTCATAATTTTCTAGGAGTTTGGATTTGGGACACTTTGCTGTTGTTTCATTGTTTCACACACAGGTAAAAATTTCCAGCTCCAAGTTATCTCAGCAGCAGCAGCCCCTAACAGATCCTTCTAGTCAGACCAGACAAGAAGAATGAATGTGCAGTGATTGTACAATTACAGTAATAATTTGATTTGCTTAAATCTTAGCAAATGCCACTTAGCCTGCTCAAAAATTATTTGTAATTGTTTGTAAGTTTCTTTTACTGTTATTTCTCTCAGGCCAAGTAAAGGCATTGCCTCTTGTTGATTATTATAGTACTATGTTTCAGTTTTGGACTTAAGGAACATTAGGTTTAGTCTTAAAAAAAAAATGTAATTTTTTTCCCAGTGTCTCAGAATTCAAAAATAGCTGAAGGTATATTGTTTACACTCACCTTCCTCTTTCTTCAGCTTCTGCCTGCCCTTCCTGCTCTGTCAAGAAAACCATTTTCCAAATAATAAACTAAGCCTGGAAATTGCAACCAGGACGTGGAATGGATCAAGAGTTAGGAATTTAAAAGTATTAAAATGATTATTTATTTATATAACATTCAAATGCAGGGTGGGAACATTGCTGATAGACTGAAACCTCTGTGGGGTAGCAGATCTGGCCTAGATAGATAAATGTTTGGACAAGGGAAAAATAAAGTTATTTAACTGCTCTATTCTATTCCCATTCAGGCTTTACTTCATTGCCAGGTTTAAGTAGAATTCTACAGACTTCTTATCATCACTCAGCTATATTTTTCTAATACTTACTGATTTTCCTCAAATACTTGCATACTTAATCTTTATGTCTTTCGTATATTCACAATTTCTAGTTCTAATTTTCTCCCTTTCTTAATGATAGTATAGTTGTGAAAGCCACTGTGCTGAGAATAAGTCTAAAGATACTATGTGATATACATGAGAATAGAAAGAAAGACTAGAGAGTGGGAGTTAGCATGCCCTCACCCAGTGGCTTCAGATTCCTTAAAGTCTTATTTAAAAGTCTATGGTCCAAACGAAGCAAATAGCAAAAAATTGTAAAACAAAAAAACATAGGAATTAAGGAAAAAGGGAAGTGAGAAGGTTGGTATCATTGCTGAAGCAAAGTGATGGTTCTTGGAGTCATATTGTATGTACATTTCCATATGTCTAAATCGTTGAGTTTATTTTCAAACTGAGCTTAACTTTAGTATTACCGAAGCTTCTAATAACTGCATCTTTTGTTTTATAACTCATTATAAGTTCTTATAAGGATTTTTATTCCTAAATTACAAATGCATGCCCTCAACTTCAACCTTCATTTAACAGATGTTTTGTTAACAATGTTAAAAAAACAACCCCCACAAGGGAGTTATTTCTTTTCTGGGCTCATAGTCATAAGAAACCAGCACAGCTCTTTTAAATTATATTTATCTTTGTGGTACTCAGGCCTGTTTCACTCTGGAATTAAATTCATTAATAGCAATTTAGATAGATAGATAGATCACACATATATAGGGATGTGAAAGGTTAAATAATTAATCATTTAACTGATGAGTGCAGTTACAACTGATTAATTTACTGGTTATCCTTTAGCTCAGGGCAGGTGCGGTCTGGCAGGCAAGTGGGAAAGGGAAGCCATGTGGTGCCCCAGAAGAAATCAGAAGGCAGCAAGGCAGGTAGGAGGGAGGGAGGATCAGGAAGATGGGAAGGGATGGGGGTGGGACAAGGGGGACTAGTACCCATAGCCTAAGAGGAAAACAGTGAGCAGCCTAATGACTCATCAATTAAGTAATTAGCTGCTCTTCACAGATGCTTCCTCCCTCCCAGCACAGGGCTTGTGGGCTTTGTCTAGCTGGGGCTGCCTCCTCCCACTTTCCCCCCCAGTCAAAGGACTCAGGGAGTTAGGAGTGGCTCCTAGCAGCAGCTGCCTAGGAGCTGCTGTTATCAGTTAATTGTTTAACCAATATAATTAGAAGAGGTTAAACAAACATTTTTTAATTGATAGTTACATCCCAAATATAAAGGCAGAAATATATATGTGTGTGTATATAATACACACATACTCTGCAGATGTTTGTGCCTGTATTGATCTATATCGGCTAGATCTATATTAGTTAAAAGTGTCTGTTTTGGATTTGTGTCTCCAGATACAACCAGAGATGATCAAGTGATGGTAGATATGGCATGCTGGCATTCAGTGTGTTTGGTATGTAAATCACTTGGCAGGGACTGCCCCAGGGATCAAACCAATCCCAGGTCAAACCCTAGGGCAGTCTCTGCCAACCAGCTGCAGATTATGACTGCCCCAGAACTGAGTCCAGGGGCAGTCCTGATTTACCAATGATCAATTAATCACTGGCTGGCCCCAGGGACCACAGCAGGGCTCAAATGGACCTGTAGGTGCCTGGAGCCAGCCAACGATCAGCTGATTTTTGGCACTCAACCTGTCAGTACAGGGGGAGCCTGGGATCATTTGATGTGGTTCTGCCATGTGGTCCTATGACAAAAAAATTACACCTGAGCTATAAAATCCCTGAAGTATATGGAACCATTCTTTAAGTATGTCACAAGACCTGTCCTCATTTTTATTATGTACAGTGATAATACATTAAATGAAGAAATAGTTGATGATTATCACAGGAGATGGTGGAAGACCACATTAAACAGAGTTTATAGGAAGCAAAATGCTATATCTGTGCACAATTTTAAAGATCCCATTTCTTTGAATCTGTTAATAAATAAACTATTTTTGTTATACTTCAATAAACATCAAATGCTTTTTGTTTTAGGGTTTGCCATTACAAAGCAGCTATGACTTAGAGGCATTTTGCCCCATTTAAATTGTTCGTATTCAATTCAGAAATGAGCCAATTTTAAATAATAATTTTCTGAATAGGTCTAGGATATTTAACATCTCAAAGAGAAAGAATAACAGTTTTCCCCGATTCTTCTGAAAAATATGCTTGGTTTCAAGCCAGGAATATTTGCGCAGAATGACACTACTCAAGGAGTAAGGAGCTATTCAACGCAAATAAGGGCTTTTGGACAGCACCCATAGTTGTACACGCAATCTTAAATAAAAAATTATCTCCATGTTTTATATTTTAGTCTTCTCTAAAGAGCTATTAAAAAGCCTTTATTAGTAACTGCTCATTTTTCTTGGAACTAATCTAAAAGAAATCCACTTTAAATGGCTTTACTTCTATCCTCTGATGTTTTTAGGAGAAAAATTAACTAGTAAATGCAATATGTTCCATTAAAAAATGTAAACATACCTATTGAAAGTAAAATGTGTTATGTCTGAATTCCAAAAACTCAGTAAATAATGATACAGGAGTTCAGGATCAGGATAGATGCACATACTATAAAGAACTCAGAAAGCTGTTCTAAATAGAGCACTTAATTTTATTTTCTCATTTTGATGGCTTCCAAACTTCTGTCTCTGCTTATTTTTCTGGGTTATGAGTAAGAAGCATTCATACTGTATGTTGAACCATAAAGTAAATTATATGGAGTCTCTCCAGTTAAATTTAACTGTATGAACTGACCCTGCCGGATCATTCTCTGAACATCTGCCCTCCCTTTAAAAGTTATCCTTGCAACTAGACATCCTTCAGGACAGCAAGAAAATAAGATCCAATTCTGAGAGGTGCTGATTGTTCTCAGTGCCCATTGACATCAATGAGAGTTGTAAGATACCAACACCACATGATATCCAGCCCTCTGTTGCCTTCAAAGTGAAATTGCTTAGGTAGATCTACAAATCAGCCTATAAGGCTAGGGACAGACATTACACATAAACCAGTTTAAGTGATCAGAAACTGGTTTAAACCTGTAACAGAACAGATGTTCAGTGCACGTAAACCAGTTTGAAAATGGATGAAACCAGTTTGAGATAAACCTGGTCGTATGTAGTATCAGACTTAACTGATTTGGCTCAAACCAGTTTATGCAATGTCTGTCCCAGGCCCCTTGATGGTTTAAGTTAAATCAGAGTCCCCCAGCATCCCGGCATGCTCTCTGGGCTGGGCAGAGCTCTCTGCTCCACAGCAGGCTGGCCCCTCCCCTCTGCTCCCTGGCTGGAACTCCACACAGACTTGCAGGCACAGCAGGGTCTGCTGGCTTCCCTGTGCCCTGCCCCCTCCCCCTCCCCAGCCCCCCTTGCTGATTAAGCAAAGATCCCTTCCTCCTCTTGGCCATAACAGGGACTATAGCCAGCATGCGTACTGCTAGCTAATGCCGAGAGGTGTCTGTGTGTGTCTCTCTCTCCAATTTCACTGGGATAGGCAGACAGAACAGTGACCGCTTAGGGACTTTGGAGCTAATCAACAGGTCAGCCAGTAAGCTGTTTAAGAAGTTTGAAGTAATGTGGAGAGTGGTTATTGTTTTGCTAATTGGGTGATTAAGACTGTTATCGCCCACCCTCCTCCCCCACCTCTTCTGGCTTGCTCGCCTGTCAATTTGCTGCAGACAGTATGAGGAAGCAGGGAGGGAGATTGAAAAGCTCTGTATCATCAACTGTTGCATGCACTGCACACAACCCCCTTGCCTCAGAGTGCTAGCCCAGGGCTGGGGGCTGGCAACACTCCTGCCCCTTCAGCAGCCAGTGGGAAAAAGCCTGGGACCATGCAGGCACACATCCCTAATAAGAGAGTCCTGCCAGGGCCGGGCCATGCCCCCCTCAGCTCAGCTCCCTGCAGAATAAAAGGGAGAGCTGCTCTAATGACCCCCCGGCTTCTAGCCTGAGCCACTGCATGCATGTGCCTGAATTTCCTGTCCGGAGAGAATGTCTGTCCAGTTACAAACTGGTTCAGCCTAGCCAGGTTAGACTAACCAGAAAAGATTGAATCAATTCAGGCTCAGGCTCTTTGAATGTCTGTCCCTAGCCTAACAGGCTTGAACAAAGAACATTCTCAATTTCCTACTCTTGCTTTCTTCTCTAATTTGACCCAGTCACTCAACAAGCAGAAACTTCAGATTAGGTCTGAAAACCAGATTTCCTTCACAGGAATTCCAGTAGGTCAGTGCCTCTACTTCAACATGTGAGAACATTTATTGAAAAGCACCCTCCTAACAGATTCACAAATGTGCAGTATGTCTGGCAAGCAATGGAGAGAAGTACAAGCAGGGCCAAAGAGTGGCAAAATTTTAAAAACTTTAAAGAGCCCACTGCAGAAATCAGAAAAGTATTTCTTAAACTAAATGTGGTCTTTTATGTATGGAATTTAAGAGTATTCTTACATGTGCTGCAGAATGCAGTGCTGAGCACTTTAACTAGCGAGCCATGCTAATTAAAAGTGCCTACACCTCACATGTATCAGAATCCCTGCACTGAAAAGAATGGCAGTGGGATGCTTTGAACTAAAGCTCACTGAACGTGTTATATTTCAAAGCGTCCCACCACCATTTTTTCAGCACGGGGACACACAGGGATGCTGAATACATGTGACGCGGAAGACTGCTGAAGTGCATCAATTTCCATGCTCCAGCAGGCTTGATTAATCAAGTCTGCTCTGATGCACTGGATTTCCAAATATTCATTATTTGTATTTTTTTTGTATGCAGATATGACAACATATTATGACCCAATATTTCAAGGTGACTACTCATTTGGGGTGTCTTACTGTTTAGGCATCTTTAAAATATTTGATTTAAGAGGGTGAGTACCTAGGACTTCTGAAAATCAGGGCCTCCTAACATGGCTCAAGTAGGACACTTCACATTACTAGAATAGATTTGTACTTTTCCATCTATTGTTCTTTCCATAAAAGGAAGACTTAACATATGAGCATAGAATAATGAAGCTTGAAGAGGTTTTGTTCTTCCTTCATAAAAGGGCTTTTTAATTTCCTTAGAAAAGCAAATCTAACACAGGTGAAAAATCAGAGTTGACAGCCCTGAACACTTTTAAATACTCCATTTCATCTAGTGACAGATACAGCATTGATTACATGGATGCAATAATTTATACAGAGCAAGTTTACCTACATCTCACCACAATGTACCTGTACCCTGACCTGACAGAAACACATCTAGCGCTGACCAGATAATTCATGTGCCTTGCCCATGAAATTCCTGGCTTGTCTGCTAAGAGTTAAAGGAAGGGTGCTAGTTAGTACTACCAACAACAAATTATGATTTCTCTAATATGTCTATGAGGAACTGGACTCAAATCATGCACTCATTTCATATACTGTACACACTCACGTCACATCATACCAACATTACACTGTAAGAGTCTGTTTCTACTGATCTGTGCTGAATTTCAATTAATAAACTGGACATAGCCTAAAACAACTCTCAGTATGAATTACGTTATGCTGACCTTCTGCACACTTTAAGGATCCCCCTAGGATTTGCTCATTTATTTCTAGCCAGCCTTTAAAAGAACCAGCATGGTGTCATCAGTGAACTTAAAACAAAACCCCTCTATTTTCTTTAGGAAAAAATAAACTGTAACAGTCACCATAATTCCAAGCCGTAGGGAAATTCTAAAGGAATCTATGATTAGGCCTTCAGTAGAGGGGGTTAAGTTAGGGGTACTTTCTAAGAATTTTTCTTTTATTTTAACATTTTCTATGTCTTTATAATTTATCTGTTTTTGTTGTAAGTTACCCTGATCCTCTTTTGGGGAGAGTGACAAATACATTTAATAAATACATAAAAATAAAATTACACCTGATCCAAAGTGCCAGGTCATCTCCCACTCATGCTGGATTTATGCAAATATAATTCCATTGACATTAGTGGAGTCTTCTGATTTTTAACAGTCACATGAAATTAGAACTCCACTCCTCTGCCCAGGGGTGGGGAGGTGCTAGATTTCATAGACATTAGGGCTGGAAGGGACCTTGGGAGATCATCGAATCCAGCCCCCTGCCCCAAGGGCAGGAAGTCAGGGTCAAAGGATCCCAGCAAGATAAGCATCCAAACACTTCTTAAAGGGGTCCACAGTAGGTGCTTGCACCACCTCTAGAGGGAGCCTATTCCAGGCCTTGGGGGCTCGGACAGTAAAGAAGTGTTTTCTTATGTCCAGCCTAAAACGGTCTTGGAGGAGTTTGTGACTGTTGGTCCTTGTCATCCCATGGGACGCTCTGGTGAACAGGCGTTTCCCCAGATCCTGATGCACACCCTGATGTACTTAAAGGCTGCCACCAGGTCCCCCCTAAGCCTGTGCTTTTCCAGGCTGAAGAGTCCCATGGCTCTCAGCCTCTCATCCTAAGGCCTATTCTCTTGCCCTTTGATCATGTGCGTGGCTCTCCTCTGGAGTCTCTGAAACTTCTTGACATCCTTCTTGAATTGTGGAGCCCAGAATTGGATGCAGTACTCCAGCTGCTATATGGATACTTTCCCCTACGGAGGAGATTGAGTATGACAGACAAATATATCTACTTTCTATCTTCTTTCTCATTCAGTCCAGGGCAAAATATATGAAAGATTCAAATGGGAATCAGGAAAATAAAAGGGAGGTATCACATTTCCTAATTGTCTGACTTGACTGATCTTTATCTGTTTCAGCTTGCTGTCAGTTTAAAGATAGAACTCAAAAGTTAATTGTCAATCACCACACTCATTAGTGTAGTGTTTTGGCTTACCCATCACAAGCCAAATGAAAGGACCAGCCATGACAAAGTCTTGTTGCAAATCACCATTCACAGACTGAGTTGAGAAAACAGATTCATGAATTTGCCAGAACCTTAAGTGCTAGCTAGTTATATACTATTCAGCGGTATGTCTACACATGCTAATTACTTTGATTGTATGACATTTAAGATGGCTAGTATTTTTAGTACAGAAAAATGCAATAATTGTTTATATCATTCCATGCTTCTGCAATTTGCATTGGCAAAATTGCTAAATTACAAATATGTAGTTCAAGTATTAAGCCAGGCAGTATCACTGATACAGGTATAGATATATTACTAATTCTCTTTTAATTCTAGCAGTATATTAGACTGAGATTGCAGCATAGTACTCACCTACAAAAGTAAGCAGGATCACCAACAAAAGGATAAGAGCACAGATGCATGGAATCAATATTAGTAGCAAAAGTCGAAGAAACTTGGCCGAAGCCAGCTTCTGAGAGCAACCATCCCCCATGTTATCTTCATCCGTTCCCAAGACCTGAAGCACAGAAGAGCAAAATTTTATCATTTTGGTGTAATTCATTAACTCCATATGATATGTTTAAAGCCTAGCACTACCCAAGGCACCTAACAGCAGTAGCACAAAGTATATGCAATAAATGTATTTAGATCATAATTGAAAGACAATCCATAAATTTACACTAACCTGTCAACAAATATAAACAAGATACATCTGCCATACATTTGGCTCACCCTTTGGTATGTTAGACATTATAATTCTACCAGTATATCTAAACCTCTTTGCTGAAGTACATGAATGCCTAGGTCTAGCTAAATGCATTGAATTCTGAGACATAAAATACAGACCAAATTGTAAACAATTAGGGTGTAATGCTGCTTACCTTGCCCATGCATGTAGGGAGTAGTTCCTTTTGGAAACTTAACAGTTGCTAATTAGTGAACAGGCAAGTCAATCTTTCCAAATGTGTATTATCCAGGAATCTTTTAACCTATTATAAATCCTGTTAAACCCCTCAGTGCTTGTGTACCATGCTGTTTTCTCATCTTCAAAGCACTTTGAACTCCTACTATTTCTCACAGTACTCTCTAAAGCTGCTATTTTTATTTCCACTATAGAAATTGGAAAAATGAAGGAATAGAGGGTTTAAACCAATTTTCTGAACTCAATGGCACTATTCAAAGTATAAAGTTAAATATATACGAAAATTCTTTGTAGGATTGAAGCTTAAATATGTAGTTAGAATGTCTAACATATATAGGAATATAAAGCACCTTGTATACCAAAACAGAATTCAGGGCTATGCTCCAGTCTACTGGAAAAATACTGTAATTTTTAAACAGCAATACAACAAATTATGAACATATGTTTAAGAGGAAGATGGAACAGTTGTTCTGAAAAAGTTATTTTCCATTTTAAGTACATAATCCACATTCAAAAAGTATTTTAAATGTCTCAATTTGTATTTGCTTGCAAGATTCTAAGATAAGGAGTATACCTCCTTGGCTCGCACTTGCAGGGAATCAGTTAGAAAGGCCAAAGCAGCATTAGAACTCAGGCTGGCAACACAAATTAAGGGCAATAAAAAGTCCTTCTTCAGGTTTATAGGGAGCAAAAAGAAGGCGCAGGACCCATACAGGATATACAGATAGGAGGGACAAAGCAGAGCTCTTCAATCAGTTTTTTGCTTCTGTATTCTTGAACTCAGATCAACAAATCTCCCAAACGTATTACTGACAGAAACAGGAGAAACACCAGCCCACCAGCTGTCAGTGCCAACCTAGTAAAGAGACACTTGGAGGGGCTGGATGTGTTTAAATCAGAGGGACTGAATGAGCTCCATCCAAGGGTGCTGAAAGAATTAGCCAGTGTCATAGCAGAGCCACTGGCACATCTGTTTGAGCAGTCGTGGTGCTCAGGTGAAGTCCCAGAGGACTGGAAAAGGGCCAATGTGGTCCCTATTTTCAAGAAAGGGAGGAAGGAGGATCCAGGTAACTATAGGCTGGGTAGTCTCACCTCTATCCTTGGGAAAACCTTTGAAAAAAATATCACAGATCACTTTTGTAGGAGTCCAGTGGGTAATATAATGCTGAAGGGCTAGCTGGGTTCAGAGCAGGTCGATCCTGCCTGACTAACCTGGTTTCTTGCTATGACCAGGTCACTAAAAGCTTAGATGCAGGAATTGAGGTAGATGTCATCTACTTGGACTTTAAGAAGGTCTTTGACATGGTATCCCATCCTATTCTTATAAACAAATTGAACAGCTGTACCATAGATGACTAGGGGCGACATGTAGGGGGTGCACCCCCTGAGAGCACCGGTGCATCCCCTGACTGGCTACGCTTGCCACTTAGGTGATGGGCAGGGGGGGCAGGAGTGCTGGTGCCCCCCCTGCAACCACTGGCTGGGGAGTGGTGTGGCTGCAGTGATCAGACATCCCCCCACCCACCCCAGTCAGTGAGATCGGCTGCAGGGGGCCCCCGCAGTCACTGACTGGTTGCTGACTAAAGCAGCACCATTCGCTCATGATGACTACACAGTCACATGGGTGGCAAATTGGCAGAGAGTGGTGGTGGACAGGTTGGTATCAACCTCGAAAGATGTGGGCAGTGGGGTCCCCCAAGGCTCAGTCCTTGGTCCAGTGCTGTTCAATATCTTCATCGGTGACCTGGATGAGGGCATGGAAAACACTCTGTCCAAATTCGCAGATGACACCAAACTATGGGGCAAAGCAAACACACTGATGGAAAGAAACTGAATCCAAGCAGACCTGGACAGGTTACAGAAGTGGGCAGAGAACAATAGATTGCAGTTCAACAAGGACAAGTGAAGGGTGCTGCACCTAGGCAGAGGGAATCACAAGCATATCTATAGGCTGAGTGATGACCTTCTCAGCAGCACAGTGGCAGAAAGAGATCTGGGAGTCGTTATCAACTCTGAGATGGATATGAGTCATCAATGTGATGAAATAATTAGCAGAGCTAACCGCACTTTGTCATGTATTAGTAGGTGCATCATGAACAAGTCCAGGGGAGGTGATGCTCCCACTCTATGCAGCACTGGTGAGGCTGTAGCTAGAGTACTATGTCCAACTCTGGGCGCCACAATTCAAAAAGGATGTGGACAACCTTGAGAGGGTCCAGGGGAAGGCCACTCATATGGTTAGATGCCTGCAGTGAAGGCCTTATGAGGACAGGCTGGGGGACCTGGACCTTTTCAACCTCCACAAGAGATGGTTGAAGTGGGATCTTGTGGCAGTATACAAATTCACTGGGGTGGGGGCAGCAGAGAATAGGAGATGCTCTGTTTACCAGAGCACCCCTTGGAATAACCAGAAACAACAGCCACAATCAGATGGATAGTAGATTTAGGTTGGACATCAGGAAGAACTTCTTCATGGTTAGGGTCACCAAAATCTGGAATGGGCTTCCAAGGAAGGTGGTGCTCTCCCCTACCTTGGGGGTCTTCAAGAGGAGATTGGACAACCACCTGGCTGGGGTCACATGGCCCCAGCACTTTTTTGTGCCACTGGCAGGGGTCAGACTCGATGATCCTTTGAGGCCCCTAGCATCTGTGAATCTGTGAATCTATAAATAATACACATTTGATAAGGTCATAGGCAATGTTCCCCCTAAGGAGTAGTGGTCCGTGAGGGCGCCGCCTCAGTCCGTGAGCACGCCGCCTCGGTCCAGCATGGGACACTTATTGAAGGGGGCTGGGGGCTGGAGGCTGGGGCCTGGGGGCCAGTGGCTGGAGCCAAGAGGCTGGAGGCCGGAGGCTGGAGCTGGAGGCTGGAGCCAAGAGGTTGGGGGCTGGAGGCTGGGGCTAGGGGCCGAAGGCTGGAGCTGGAGGCTAGGGGTTGGGGCTGGAGCTGG
>NW_005841920.1:334410-350247 GCF_000455745.1 Alligator sinensis
AGGGGCTGGAGCCGGGGGCTGGCACAGACTCCACCAGCTCCGGGGAAGTGCTCCGCTCCCCAGCATCAAGGCCGGGGAGTGGAGCACTTACCCAGAGCCAGCAGACCCTGCGCCAGGCCCCCATGCCAGCCTCCATCCCTGCCTTGCCTCACACACGGGGGAGAGAGCGGTGTCCCGGAGCCGGCGGAGCCTCACTTGGGGCAGGCAGTGGCTCCTCCCTGAGGTGAGGCAAGGCTAGGATGAAGGCTGGTGCGGGGGCCTGGCACGGGCTCTGCTGGCTCTGGGTAAGTGCTGCACTCCCGCCCCCACCTCTCCTGGTGCGCGGCCTTGAAAAGGCTGTACGCGGCCACACTTTTAGTTGTGCATGGCTGCGCACACATGCACCTTAGAGGGAACCTTGGTCATAGGATTGTAAAGTTATTAATTTAAGACTGTCTCCCTTAAAGCCGAATCATAGAATCATAGAAGTAGGATCAGAAGGGACCTTGTAGATCTTCAAGTCCGACCCTCTGCCTAGGCAGGAGGGAAACTGGGCTCAAATGACCCCAGCCAGGTAGGCATCAAGCTGCTTCTCAAAGACCCCCAGGGTAGGAGCCAGCACCACTTCCCTTGGAAGTTGGTTCCAGATCCTAGCCGCCCTAACTGTGAAGTAGTTCCTACAGATGTCTAATCTAAACCTACTCTCCAACAACTTGTGGTCGTTATTCCTTGTTATCCCGGGGAGCGCTAGGGGAAACAAGGTCTCCCCCAAACCTTTCTGGTCCCCCCTAGTGAGTTTATAGATGGTCACCAGGTCCCCCCTCAGCCTTCTCTTGTGAAGGCTCTACACGTTCAGGTCCCGTAGCCTCCCATTGTAGGGTCTGCCCTGCTGTCCCCGGATCATGCAGGTGGCCCTCCTCTGGACCCTCTCAATGTTGTCCACATCCCTCTTGAAGTGGGGTGCCCAGAATGGAACACAGTATTCCAGCTGTGGCCTGACCAGTGTCACGTAGAGGGGGAGGATCACCTACTTGGCCCTACTTGGCCCTCCTGACCAAGAGGTCCTACCCCTGTGGCTTGCAGGGCTAGACTGCCTTGCTAGCTCAGGCCATGGACTTATATGCCATGGACTTATATGCTCAGGCCATGGATTTATATGCCTCTCATGGCCCTGCCCCCTTCCAGTCAGGAGACTACCCTGGGCTGCCTTCAGGGGTCTTCTAATTGGTCTCATTGGCCAGTTACTAAGGCAGCCTGTAGCAAGTGTGCTCTGCCTGGCCAGTAGTGCTTCCTCTCTGAGCTGCTTCTCTCTTAAAGTAACAGGGGGCACTTCTACCCTTGCAAATGCAGCTGGATAGGTTTACATGTGCGCCCATTTCTGAGCAGATTTGCTGCTCCTGGAAGCAGTCTGCTCCTGTCCCCTCTGGCCCTGCAGTGGCCCCCTACAGCAGCCAAGAGTTCTAGGATCCCCGTGGGTGCTAGGTCAGGGGCTGGCAGGGATCATGGGGCCAAGAGACATCTGTCTCCTGGTGGGGACTAGGAGAATGCTCCCTGCTCCCAGGAGCTCTCTGCTGCTGGGGTGGGCTCTGATGGTGAAGCATGGGTGGGGACAATGTCCCCCTGCCCTGACAGCAAGGACCTCCCAGCCCCAGCTTCCCGATCAGGGGCAGGGGGCTTGGAAAGAGCTGCAGGGGAGTGTGGCAGAGTACAGGTTGTTCCTGCCACTTTAAGAGGTTTTAGGCAGGCTCTGAGTAGCAGGCAGGTGAGATTTGGCCCAAATAAATGGCCACATGACTGAAAGAGGGCCACTGGATTGGAGGAGGGCTGAACAGCCTCAGTATAAGCCCAGGCCCTAGGAACAAAGCTGGCAGTTGCACCTAAGGAGCCAGAGAAGAAACATCACTCAGCCTGCAGAGGGCAGCTCCCAGAATATCTGGAGGTGAGGGTAGGAACTGTAGGGATAGAGGAGGTCCCTGGTCCTATTTAAGACCTGACATTGCACCCTGCTGGGGTTGTGTAGTGTGGTGGGGCTGCTTGTGGTGGTGCTGTCTCCAGGAAATGCCACACCTGTGCTTCCCCAGTGAAAAGTGAGGTTGGGGTGTCATATAACCTCAGCCCCCACAACCTGGTGGATAACCCCATAGAGAAGACAGGCCTGGGGTCCAGGCACGTTGACAGACACCTGAGGCCTGAGTGGGCAGTAGGCCAAGTTCAAGATGCCTGAGACCAGAGAGGCCCAGGGGCCAGAATCAGCCCAGCATGTGGGACAGTAGTCCTGATGCCCCATCATAGGGTAGGGCCTAAATTGGTTAGCCTGAAGCTCTGCAAGGGGCCAAGACCAAAAGTGCAAGAGATGAAGCCTGAAGGGCTGTACAGAGTAGGGCAGTGTGACTAAGGCCCAGCACGGGGCCGTGTGACTGAGGCCCAAGAAGGGGGCAGACCAAGTGTGGCCCTGCTAGGGGTAGTATGACACAAGCTCAACGTGGAACTGAGTAGGGCCCGGTAATGGGGCTGAGAGAATTGTCACCAGTATGTGATGCCATATGCGAGGCATGGGACACATTGATGAGGAGGTCGGAGCCGTGTATTACATCCTTGGCATTGGCCAATAAATGGGAAGCCTCCTGCCTATGAACAATTATTCAGTTACAACAAAGGCATGGCAAGAGAGTCAGGTGGGCGGACTGACCTAGACAGGTAGGCAGGTCAACAACTGTACCAGCCCTGGGAAGTTCCCCCATCACAGGGAGGGGCAAGTCTCAGTCCACTGCCCCAATCCACTGGTGGGGCATCTAGCAGTGAGCCCCCTGCTGGATGGGGATTCCCACTGCTAGCTGCCCTACTGGTGGATTGGGACAGGGGACTGGGACTTGTCCTTCCCCCACAGCTCTTTCCAAGCTCCATGCTTCATACCTCGATCACCCGATTGGGGCACAGGTAGGGTTCCCAACCCTCCTGGATTGGCTGGGAGTCTACTGGAATTGGCATTGATCTCCCACTAACTATTTAAAGCAATCCAGGAGATTGATACTGTGAAGGGTACTCTCCTAGCACTGCCAGCCTACCACTGGGAAGAGCCTGGCACTGACCCCAGCCTGCAGAGGCAGCCTGCCCTCACCCCACTTGCAGATCCAGGGCTACATATCCCCCCCTCCCATGGTGCGCACAGTGGCGGGAGCTGCCACCTCCCACCCCACCGGAATAAGCCACTCACGGCTCTGTCCTGTGCTCCACCCCACCCCAGCTGTGCAATGCCTGCCCCTGCCCCAGGCCCACTTCCTCCCTCACCACGGAGGCCTTGATCTGCCCCACCTTGCCCCTTCCCTCCCCCCACCCCTTCCCCCACAGCAGACTTACCAGCCAGACACTACTCTCCAAGTCTCCCAGCTGCATATCGGCAATCAGATCAGTATCATATCTGGGATGTGACTGAAAGGATTCCAAAACTTATCTGGCCCTCCAACCACTACCCTGTGCTCCTTATCCATGTGGGCACAAATGACATGGTTCGGAGCAATCCCAGCCGGGTCATGAGTGACTACATGGCTCTGGGAGTGGGGCTCAGGGGGTTGGAAGTGCAGGTGTTTTTTTCCTCAGTCCTTCCAGGTACAGGTCACAGGCAGAGAAGGGAAAGACAAACTGAGGCAGTAAACAGAAGACTGCAGCGCTGGTGCCACCATCAAGGCTTCAGCTTCTATGACCACAGTCTGCTCTTCAGAGAGAGAGGCAGTGTTCTGTTGGGAACAGATGGCCTCCACCTCACTCCACTGGAGAAGAAGCTCTTTTCAGCCAGAATGACTGACTTGTTCAACTGGGCTTTAAACTAAGCTCACTGGGGGATGCGCGGACAACCACCAGAGCAAGCATCAACCGCAAAACTAGCAGGTAAGGATGCTCAAGGGAACCCACTCCTACCCCAGCCCAGGAACAGAGTTTCTCCATGAGTACAAGGAAGCCTAGGACCTCCAACAGCACACTTATGTGCCTATACACTAATGCTAGGAGTCTGGGGAATAAACAGAAGGAACTGGTCCTTCTGCTAAATAGAAGTGACTATGATCTCATAGGGATCATAGAGACCTGGTGGGACTCCTCCTATGACTGGACTACCAGGATAAATGACTATACCCTGTACAGGAGAGATCATGACAAAAAAAGGGGCAGGGGTTTCATAGATTCATAGATGTTAGGGTCGGAAGGGACCTCAACAGGTCATCGAGTCTGACCCCCTGCCCTGGGCAGGAAAGAGTTGATCCCAGCCAGATGCCTATCCAGCCTTCTCTTAAAGACCCCCAAGGTAGGAGAGAGCACCACCTCCCTTGGAAGCCCGTTCTAAGTTTTGGCCACCTTTACCATGAAGAAGTTTTTCCTGATATCTAGCCTAAATCTCTTCTCTGTCAGTTTGTGACCACTGCTACTTGTTACCCCAAGAAGCACCCTGCTAAACAGAGCATCTCTGGTTCCTTGCTGTGCCCCACTAATGAATTTGTAGACAGCCACAAGATCACCTCTCAGCCTTCTCTTGCAGAGGCGGAAGATGTCCAGGTCTCTTAGTCTCTCCTCACAGGGCTTGGCCTGTAAACCCTTAACAAGTGGCCCTCCTCTGAACCCTCTCGAGGTTATCCACATCTGTAAGAAGGATGTGGGTAACCGTATATGAAGGAGAGCTACACATCCCTACAATCTGAGATTGGCACCCAAGGAAGATGACTGGAGACAGAATACAAGGGGAATGTAGTGAAGGGGATGCAATGGTAGGAGTCTACTACAGACCTCCAAACCAGGAACAAGTGCTTAACCAAGAATTCACCAGGGAACTGGCCGAGGCTGCATGCTCTTGGTCATCATGGAAGACTTCAACTACTCAGACATCTCATGGGATGAACACTCGGCCAAATCCAATCAGTCACAAAGCTTCCTTATATGCGTGGATGAGCTCTACCTGTCCTAAGAAGTTTATGGGATGACAAGAGGCAAGGCATTGCTGGACCTGGTACTGGCCAAAGGGGATGATCTAATTAGCGACCTAAGAATCAAAGGGAAGCTGGGTGACAGTGACCACGAGTTGATTACTTTCACTATCCATTGCAAGCTGGCAAGTCAGCCAGCTGGCAAGTCAACCAGAAATGCAGTAGTCCTTGACTTTAGGAAAGCTGACTTTCATAAGCTCAGAAGGCTTGTTCCTGAGGTCCTGAGAGGCCATGATTTCACAGGAAGGGGAATTCATGATAAGTGGTTGCTTCTTAAAGAGGCAATCCTTGAAGTTCAAGGGGAATCCATCCCTACCTGTAGGAAAGGTGGTAAAAGGATTCAACAACCCCCTTGGCTCAACAGGGAACTCATGGACCTCCTGTCTAAAAAGAAAGGCGTATAATGAATGAAGGACAGGAAACACCACTAAGGAGGAGTATACTGCACTGGTCCGCACCTGCAGAGAGCAAACTAGGAAAGCCAAGGCTGCAGCTGAACTCCATCTGGCTACACGAATCAAGGACAATAAAAATTCCTTCTTCAGATATGCGGGGAGTCGAAAGAAAAACAAGGGCAACATTAGATCCTTGTTAAACCAGCTGGGGCAGCTGACTACCAACATCCAAGCCAATCTGCTTAATGCTTACTTTGCATCAGTTTTTCACCAGCCCAAAGGGACCACCCTGCCTAACATGATGCGGGATGACCAGGGTGAAGATGAATATATGCCCACCATTGGCATGGATCTTGTGAGGGAGCATCTTGAGAGGCTGGACCCCCATAAATCAGCTGGTCTGAATAGGTTGCACCCAAGAGTGCTAAAGGAACAAGCAGACATCATAGCACAGCCACTGGCAAAGATATTCTAGAACTCGTGGCACTCGGGCAAAGTACTTGAAGATTGGAAGAGGGCCAATGTGGTGCCCATCTTCAAGAAAGGGAGGAAAGACGACCCAGGAAACTACAGGCCAATTGGTTTGACCTCAATCCCTGAAATGATTTTGGAAAAAATTATCAAAGAAACCATTCATGACAGGCTAACAGAAGGCAACATTCTGAGGAATAGACAGCATGGGTTTGTTGCAGGTAGGTTTTGCCTAACCAATCTCATTTCCTTCTATGACCAGGTGACGTATCACTTGGACAAAAGGGAAGAGGTTGATGTCGTATATTTGGACTTTAAAAAAGCCTTTGACCTGGTGTCCCATGATGTCCTTATGGAAAAATTGGGCAACTGTGGCCTCAACTACTCCACAGTCCAATGGCTAGGGAACTGGCTCTGAGGTCAGACCCAGAGAGTGGTAGTTAATGGAACCGAATCAACATGGCACTTGGTGACTAGTGGTGCCCCCCAAGGCTCTGTTCTCAGACCTATACTCTTTAATGTCTTCATAAATGATCTGGACACTGGTGTCAAAAGTAGACTGGCCAAGTTTGCTGATGACACCAAACTTTGGGGAAGAGTCTCCACACTTGAAGATAGGCTGGGGATCCAGGCCAACCTCGATAGGCTTGCAAGGGGGGCGGATGAAAACCTGATGGCATTCAATATGGAGAAATGCAAGGTGGTCCACCTCAAGAATAAAAACTCACATCACACTTACAGGCTTGGCAATGCTATACTTTCTAGCACCATGACCAAAAGGGACTTGGGGATCATGATTGACCACAAGATGAATATGAGCCACCAATGCGATACCACAGCTGGCAAAGTGAACAAAACTCTGGCTTGCATCTACTGATGCATCTCAAGCAAGACCCAGGATGTCATCCTCCCACTGTACTTGGCCTTGATAAGGCCGCAGCTGGAGAACGGTATCCAATTCTGAGCTCCACAATTTAGGAAGGATGTGGAGAAGCTTCAAAGAGTCCAGAGGAGAGCCACACACATGATCAGAGGGCAAGAGAATAAGCCTTATGAAGAGAGGCTGTGAGCAAAATACCTGAGCAAAATACCTGAGCAAAAGCCTTGCCTTGATGAGTTCCCTGTGCAGAACCATTTCTTTCTCCCAGCTCTCATTGATTGTCCTCCACCAGGAGCAATACATCCCATCTCTTTCCTTGCCATCATTCCAAATGTTGCAGCTGCCATCACCAGCACTCCAGCACCAGCCACTGCCAATCTCTTCTAAGCCTTCCAGCCAGACAATATCATCCTGATCTTGGCCCACAGGCTGAGAAGTTAACTTTTTTCTTAGTAGAAGAACATGTAAGTTTAGACATGAGAGGCCTGAAGGGCTGAATTCATAAGACCTGGGTAGTCAAGTCAATCACTAGGAAGCAAGATTCTGAGCTACTGCTTAATTAAGAAGATAGAAATTAGTGAGCCAGGGAGACCTGGACAAACTGGGCACTTGTACACGAGATGTCATTACCACATACACATGATGAAAATGTCACTTTGTGTGGCTTAATGGCATTGCACTGTACACATGCAAGAGTTTTCGGGGGTTTAAATAAGTTTGAATCATTCCAAACTAAACTACATTCCAAAGTAGTTTAGATTGCAATGTTGCAAATTGCAATGATGAGAAAAGATTTGGGAACCTCTCTGCTTCTGCCTTGAGCAGGCTCTTGCAGCCAGCAAAATGGCTGGGGCTGCCCAGGAACGGGCTGGCTTGCCCCTGGGACAGCATGGGAAGGCAGCAGTAGGGCAGCTGCATTTGCTGGTGGCTGGAGAAGGCAGTGGGAATGGTACACAGGGAGCTGGAAACCCAGGTAGGCTGCTAGCTGGCCAAGTGCTGCCCCAGCTCAGAGGTGCTCAATCCAATTCTTCCCTGAGCCCGTCCCGGCTTCCAGCACCCCGTGCACCATCCCCACCACCTTCTCCAGACACCAGCAAGCCCAGCCACCTTCCTGCCACCTTCTCATGCTGCCCTAGGGTCAAGCCAGCCTGTTCCCAGGTGGCCCCAAGCATCCTGCTGGCCGGAAGACCCTGTTTTCAAACAGAGGCAGTGAGGAGCCTGATTCTTGCTGTTGTGCAGCCTCCCTGCTCCCCCTCCGTGGCTCAGGGGTGAGCTGCCAGCAAGCCAAGAGGCCCCTGAGATATGTGGGCCCTGGTCCTTCCCTCCCCGATGGTGGCATCCCCAGGGGCTGCCCAGGGAGGCTGCTAGCGAGCTGAGTGCTGCCCCAGCTTGGACATGGCACCTGGCCTGATCCAACTGTTCCCTGGGTCCACCCACTGGAAGCCCGTTGGGTGCTATTCCCCAGATGGACTCGGGGAACATTTGGATTAGGTCGGGTGGTGCCTGCCTCCAAGCTGGGGCAGCACCTGGCCTGCTAGCAGCCTGCTCAAGTGGCCCTGGCAAGCACCGGCACTGCAGAGGGAAGGACTGGGGTCCCCAGCAGCTCAGGGGCCACTCAGCCCACCGGCAGCTTGCTCCTTTGGCATGGGCAGGCTCCAGCTCCAACAACAACAAAAAGAAAAGGATCAGACCCCTCACTGTAACGTGACGGAAAAACTGAAATGATGGGTTTCAAGTCAAAACTCATCATTTCAATTTAGGGGATATAGAATAAAACCCTGAGGACTAAACCCATGTCACATGTACAAGCACCCAATGTTCTGAAGAATTAGTGTAATGACAGCAACAAAAGTAGACATTATTTGTATTTTCAGGTAAGAACTGTGTTAAACTAGAATTAAGGTTGAGTACACAGGAGTAATTTAAGAATAAAAATATTACATAAATAAAATAAAAAAAAACAAAAGTAGAAAACAGACGTATGAAATTCAGAAGTCGAGGTGTTAAATTTGGAAGAAATACAAACATGTTAACAGATGGAAGTGCGCAGACAGGGCCATGCATCACTTCAATTCCATTCTGTAGTGCTTGCAATAACTACTGAATTATATTTAGCACATTATCCTATTCATAATCTCAGATTAATGATGCACTGATAGATATTTTGGGGCCAATACCAATAGACGATATTTAAGGAGGCATATTGGCCGATACCAATCCAACATCCAATACAGCTGTCTCCAGATGGTAAGTCCGGTGTGGTGGAAGGGGAGGGGGGAGGGAAGGGTTGTGGAGGGGCAAATCAACACCTGCTATAGTGAAGGAGGGGGCAAAGGCAGGCGTTGCTCAGGGAGTGGGCAGATCCCGCCACTGCTTGCACCCCAGGAGGGCAGTGGGAGAGAGCGTGTGCCTCCGGATCTGCATGGCATGGGATGGGCAGCAGCTGTGGGGTGGAGCTGGAGGCAGCACTTGGGTGGAGGATGGGTGTTCAGCCGGGGCTGCACCAGACAGCGGGTAGCAGCGCAGGGCTTGGAAGAAGAGCTGCAACAAAATCTGGTGTGGCTACAGCCTCCTCCCAGCAACAGTGGAGCCCACTCCAAGCCCAGCCCCCAGCAAGAAAAACCCCGCACAGCACTGCCTCCAGCTCCACTTCATAGCTGCCACCCACCCCATGCTGCGCAGATCCAGGGGCACACGCCCCGCTGCCCTCCCAAGGTGCAAGCAGTGGCAGGAGTCACCCCCACCCCATGATCTTCAGCTCCATCCTGTGCCCTCCCCACCCACCCTGGGCTGCACCTGCCCCTGCCCCTCCTTCACTGCAGGGGGACTTGGGCAGCATGGGAATTTGTTGGCCAAATTATTGGCCCCATAGGGCTGATATCCAATTATAGACAATTTTATTCATATTGGTACTGATCCGATATTGGACTGATGTATCAGTGCACCTCTATCTCAGATTAAACCTATTTTTTAAACTACAGGCGACCCTTGCCATTTGTGGGGGATATGTTCTCGTATCCCCCCCAAATGGCAAAATCTGCAAATAAGGCACTGTGTTCATGAATGCCATCTGTGTTCATGAACTCTGTGCCACCGAGGGTGGGGGGAAGGAGGGAGAGGGGAGGAGCTGGTCTGGTGATGGCCAGAGCACAGAGGTGGCGGTGGCGGTGACAGTGGCGGTGGCAGCGGCAGTGGGAGTGTGGCAGCAGGAGCCCAGCGGCAACAAGTGCGGAGCTCCCAAGGAGCTCCTGTAAGTGAAGCAGGTTTGGCATTCACAAATATTTGAAACCATGAGTGCCGAACCCGCGAATAGTGAGGGTTTCCTGTATTAAAATGTTTTCATCTTTTGTTCCTCAGGGTGTTGTTACAAGAAAGAGTTCTCATGATTTGAGTGCCTTAAACATCATTTTCTTAACATGTTTGGATTTCCATTGCTTTAAGAACTTGTACTTTTGGCAACTTTTAGGTCTAATGATGACATGGGAGACAAAAAAGGGCTTCCTTTCTGCTGTACTGTTTTGAAAAGCTGTTTTGTCTGAGGAATATTTATCTCAGTGAATAATTAGAACAGTGAAAAGGAGGAACACTAACTAAAGACATAACAAAATGTTCTCTAAACAATTAAAAAGTCAGTTCATTTTGTATCCTGTTTCCCACATTAAAAAAAGAACCTGCAAAATATGAAATGCTAAATTCCTGCTTCCCAAAATGGGGTACATAATTATAATATAAAAATAGAATCCTACCTTAACAAAATATTTTTACTTTATTGAAATGAACCATTTGAACATTATCAACATGATGAGAATTTAAAAAAAAACAATTACTTTTGACTTTTTCCCATCTAAAATTTCATTGAAATCAATACATTGCCATAGAACATTTTGATGAATATGAATTTTACAAGAGAAAACAGATCACTCAATCAGTGGGCACTTATGCATGAACGCGGAGGCTGCCCCAAAGTGCTGGAATTCCAGACTGTCAGAGTAGACTCGATTCATAGACATTATGGCTGGAAGGGACCTCCAAAGATCTTTGAGTCCAGCCCCCTGCCCGAGGGGCAGGAAGTCAGCAGGGAATATAGGATCCCAGCAAGATAAACATCCAAATGTCTCTTGAAGGCATTCAAAGTGGGTGCCTGAACCACCTCCGGCAGCAATCTATTCCAAACCTTGGGGGCTCAGACAGTAAAGAAGTTCTTCCTTATGTCCAGCCTGAAACGGTCATGGAGGAGTTTGTGACCGTTCAACTTTGTCATCCCTTGGGGTGCTCTGGAGAACAGACATTCCCCCAGATCCTGGTGAGCACCCCTGATAAATTTATAGGTGGACACCAGATCACCCCTGAGCCTGCGCTTTTCCAGGCTGAAGAGTCCCATGGCTCTCAGCCTCTCATCATAAGGCCTGTTTTCCTGACCTCTGATCATGCCTGTGGCTCTCCTCTGCACTCTCTCAAGCTTCTCCATATCCTTTTTGAATTGTGGAGCCCAAAACTGGATGCAGTACTCCAGCTGCTGCCTCACCAAGGCCAAGTACAATGGGAGAATGCTGTCCTGGGATTTGCTGGAGAAGCATCTATGGATGCAAACCAGCGTTTTGCTCACTTTACTAGCTGCAGCATCACACTGAAGGCTCATGTTCATCTTGTGGTCAATCATGACCCCCAAGTCCCTTTCATCCGTAGTGCTAGCCAGCGTAGCACTGCCAAGCCTATAAGCATGCTGCAGGTTTTTCTTCCCAAGGTGCAGAACGTTATATTTTTTTGGTGTTAAACACCATCAGGTTCTCGTCTGCCCATTTCCTGAGCCTATCAAGGTCAGCCTGGATCACCCTCCTGTCCTCAGGTGTGGATGCTTTACCTCAGAGTTTGGTGTCATCGGTGAACTTGGCCAGACCACTTCTGATACGAATGTCCACATCATTAATGAAGATGTTGAATAGCATAGGCCCAAGAACAGAACCTTGAGGGACCCCACTGGTCACAGCGCAGCATGATGATTGACTTCTGTTTACCACCACCCTCTGGGTCCTACCACGGAGCCAATTTCCCAGCCAGCAGATCCTGGTGAGGCCGAGGCTGCAGTTAGCCAGTTTTGCTAAGAGGTGATCATGGGATACCAGATCAAGGCTTTTCTAAAGTCACGATATATGACATCAATCTCTTCTCCCTTGTCCAGGTGATAGGTCACCTGGTCGTAAAAGGAAATGAGATTGGTTAAGCAAGACCTACCCGCAACAAACCCATGCTGGCTATCCTTCAGGATGTTGCCATCAGCCAGTCTGTTAAGAATGGCCTTGTTGATAATCTTTTCTAAAACCTTCCCCAGGATAGAGGTCAGGCTGATGGGCCTGTAGTTTGCTGGATCTGCTTTCCTCCCTTTCTTGAAGATAGGCACCACATTGGCCTTCTTCCAACCTTTGGGCACTTCACCAGAGCACCAGGAGTTCTCGAAGATCTGTGCCAGGGGCTGAGCTATGATGCTAGCTAGCTCCTTGAGTACCCTGGGGTGTAAACTGTCAGGGCCAGCTGACTTGATGGTGTCCAGCCTCTCAAGGTGTTCCTTCATGAGGTCAGCATTGATGGAGGGTAAGGGATCTCCCTCACCCGGGCCTCCTTGTCCCATAATGGACAGGGGCGTCCCATGGGACTGGTGAAAGACCAACGCAAAGTACCCATTTAGCAAGTTGGCTTTTTCCTGGGTGTCAGTTGTCAGTTGTCCCATCTGGTTTAGCAGGGATCCAATGTTGCCCTTGCTTTTCCTCCAGCTCCCCACATATCTAAAAAAGGACTTTTTATTGTCCTTGATACTTGTAGCTAGATGGAGTTCCATCACAGCCTTGGCTTTCCTGGTTTGCTCCCTGAAGGCCCAGACCAGAGCAGAGTATTCCTCCTTGGAGGTGGATCCAATCCTCCATCCTTTGTAGGTCTTTCTTTTTAGACACAGGAGGTCTGCTAGTTCCCTGGTGAACCAAGAGGGCTGCTGTGCCCCTTTGCTGCCTTTCCTCCGAGATAGAATAGACTTCGCTTGTGCATCCAGGATCGCTCCTTTGAGGAGTAACCACTTGTCCTGAACTCCCCCCTTTGGGTTGTGGCCCTTTAGGGCCTCCCTGACAAGCCTCCTGAGCTTGTCAAAGTCAGCTTTCCTGAAGTCAAGGACTTCTGTATTGCTGACTGACTTGCCAGCTTTATGGCGGATGGTGAAGATCAGCTCGTGGTCACTGTCACCCAGCTTCCCTTCAATAGTTAGGTTGCTGAATAGGTCATCCCCCGTTGCCAGAGCCAGGTCGAGCGGTGCTTTACCTCTCGTCAGCCCGTAGACTTCCTGCATCAGATAGAGCTCATCCATGCATGAGAGAAAGCTTTACGACTGCTCAGATTTGGCTAACCGCCAGCCAATTCACTGGCGAACTCCTGGTCCATCTCTTGATCCTGGGCAGGAGGTCTGTAGTAGACTCCCACCATTGTGTCCCCTGTGCCGTGTTCCCCATGGATTTTAACCCAGAGGGTCTCCAGTCGTCCACCCTGGGCGTCAATGTCAGCTTGCAGGGACATGTAGCTTTGCTTGACATAGAGAGCTACACCCCTGCCCTCTTTGTCCACTTGATCTCTCCTGTACAGGGTATAGCCATCTATACCCGTGGTCCAGTCATGGGTGGAGTCCCACCAGGTCTCTGTTATCCCTATGACATCATAATTATTTGTGTTGAGCAGGAGGACAAGTTCCTCCTGTTTATTCCCCAAGGTCCTGGCATTTGTGTACAGGCATGCAAGTGTCCCTTTGGGGGTCCTTGCCTTGCCCACAGCTTGCTCCAGGGCTGGAGCAAGGGTGTGCTCCCTTAAGTGCCTTGGCCTGCTGCTTTGCAAGGGTTGCTCAGCAGGCCAGCAGCAGCGGTAGTCCCCACATACCCCGGTGGGTTTAGTTTAAAGCCCAGTGGAGAAGGTCAGCCAGTCTGGCTGAGAAGAGCCTCCTCCCCAGCGGAGAGAGGTGGAGGCTGTCCTTTCCCAGAAGCTCACTACCTCTCTCACCAAAGAGCGGACTGTGGTCATAGAAGCTGAAGCCTTCCCGATGACACCAGCGCCATAATCTTTGGTTCACTACCTCGATCCTCCTCTGCCTCCTCAGCCCATAGCCCGAAACTGGGAGGATCAATGAAAACACCACCTGTGCCCCCAACCCCTTAAGCCCCGCTCCCAAATCCCTGTAGCACTTCATGACCTGGCTGGGATTGCTCCAAGCCATGTCATTTGTGCCCACATGGATAAGGAGCATAGGGTAGTGGTCAGTGGGCTGGAGGAGCTCAGGGATCTTCTCCACAATGTCTCGGATTTGGGCTCCTGGGAAGCAGCAGACTTCCTGGGCTAAGGGGTCCAGGTGGCAGATTGCCCCCTCAGTTCCTCTCAGGATGGAGTCTCCCACGACAAACACTTTTGTGTTTTGTCTTAGGGAGAGTGGATGCGGTAGCTACAGTTAAGCCTGTGCTGCCTGCAGGAGCTAGCAACTTGGCAGGCTCTGCTGGGGCTGCAAGAGGTTCATACCTGTTGCAAAGCTCCAGTGGGCCAGGGACCTTGGTGTGGTGGGCCTTGGGGACCTTGACCACCTAGGTCCAACCCCTTGGCTGAACAGAGTGGGAGGTCCCCGAGTCCTCCCTTGTCCTGGAAGGTGACCGTGGTCTACCCTCTGTCTCCAGGGGGAGAAGGGCCTGCAAATAAGAGCCGATCTCCCGCTCACCATCCCTGATGGCACGCAGTCTCTGGAGCTCCTCCAGCTGGCGTGCCAGAGACCCCAAAAGGGAGCAGACTAATTGAGTCTGCTGGAGTGTGGCAATTACGTGCTCCAGCAGCCTCCTGCATCTTGTATATCAGCATCCCCATACTTAAAAATGGCAGGAGGTGGATTTGAAATGAAGCTCATTGAACAAGCTTTATTTCAAGTGCTTCCACCACCATTTTGAAGCACAGGGACACTGATAGAGGAGGTGCAGTGGCACTTTAATTAGAGTGGCTCTTGGAGACACTCAATTAAAATGCTGCCCCCCAGACCAAGTATAAAAGTGTCCAAAGATGTTAGCACTGTAGTGCTAGTCCTTTCTAGGCCCTACTTTGGCCTCATCTTTAGCTTTCCTCAAGCAAACTCCTTTGGGACAGAAAATAAAGCAGACTGGCACCTTAGGGTGTATACAAACATTCACTGCACCTAGTCTACAATCATGCAGCCTACTTTAAGATGCATGATTGAAGACCAGAAGCAGCATGCACAGGCATTCACCTGTGCCAGGAGCTGCACAGGGAACCTGTTTTAAGTAACTTGGGGTAACTAGTGTGTCAGGGCGGGGTGGGTGTTGGAGGGTTTGGTGCGGGGCTGACAGGTCTCCAGGAGGGAGGGCCACAGGAGGTTTGTTTGTCTGGGGTGAGGGGGTTGGGGAGTTAAAAATAGCCCAGTCGGAGTCAGGGAGGTTAGGAAGAGCACAGCCCCGGGGCTAGTGTGAAGAGTTGGGCTTTCCCAGTCCTGGGGTTGTGCTCTGAATACATGCACTGGATTCGATTACTCAGTTAAACTATTCCAGATCTAAGTTAGGGTATTTAGATCGACCTAACCCTAATTAGGTCAATCTGTGGGCATGGACAGACATTTGGGGAGGTTAGGGAGAGGTTAGATTGAGTTAAAAATGACTACCTGATCTGAAGTAAGTCAGGATGGGGGGGAATCAGGGAGTCAGGGGACAGGTGGAGGCCATGGAAAGAATCAGTGTGATGGGGGGGGGAGGTTAGCAGGGTCCGTGAGGGGACTGGGGGAAATGGGGAGGATTAGGGGGCTACTGGGGTTTGTTGGAGGGATTGGGGGCATCAGAAGAGTTAGCAGGGTCCACAGTGGAGTTGGTTGGGTCTGTGAGGGCTTGGCAGGATCAGGGGAGATAACAGGGTCCACAGGGAAGTTTGGGGGGACAGCAGAGCTCTCTCCCCTAACCTCCAGGATGAGGGACTATTTTTAACCCCCCCAACCCTCTCCACCTCCATACAACTCCCGCCCCCCCAGCCTTTCCTGCACCCTGGCTTATTCCTCAGTTGCTGACACAGGCAAACACAGTTTGCGGGATGGGAGGTTTGGCAGGCTCGGAGGGTGGGAGGGCTGGCTGGTCTA
>NW_005841920.1:366071-376132 GCF_000455745.1 Alligator sinensis
ATAGCCTAATGCCAGGTGAGGGCAGTAGGAAAAGCATAAACTAGAGCCAGAGGCTGGTCTTTCCCAGGCCCAGGGCTGCTCTGGGAACTGTACAGAAGTTCAGTTAGAACATGTCGCTGGACCTGATTTAAATTAGACTACCTCTGACGTACACTTAACTTAGATCAGGTCGGCTATTTTTAGATCAATGTAACTATCCTGAACTTTTAACTTCACACTTAGATTTGCACTTAGATTCAATGTCTCTCTCACTTTAGTATTGGACAAGTGCATTGAGACTATACCTTAAAACAACTCAGAAACTTAAAAATATGCAAAGGGAAGTAGCTTGTGTCTTAAAAGGCGTTTTCCATCACCAAGACAAAACATAAGTGCTCCATGATCAGCACTAGCAGCTTGTGGGTCAGACAGTGTCCAGGATATTCAGATTAATCTAGAAAGCTCTAGCTGTCTCTGTGGCTGTCTAGTTAAAGGACTGCCCTTCTTACTATGTCATATTGCTGCAACTGTGGTCAGCAGAGCAATTAAGCTGTAGGTAATTGCCCTCTAGGTATGTCTACACTGCAATCCAAAAGGTGTGACTGAAGTATGTATAGACAAACCCAAGTTATGTTTAAAATAGCTAACTCAAATAGTGAAAGCAATATAACTATCACTGCAGGAAGTTGGAGTGGGCTAGTTGCCCAAATCTTTACTTTGTATCTCAAGCATGTTTTGCAGTCTGCTTTAAAGTACAGGCCATACTGCAAGCGGCTACACCATTACTAGTACATGAGCTAGTTTAAAGCTGAAGTGGGCATGTCTACCACAAGTTATTTGAATTGCACTACAGATCAACCCTTAGTTTAAAGAAGAAGTTCCTGGCATGGCATTTCCTGTGGGACCTAATACTTTGAAATAAATGCATGCTCCATCCCACCCAACTGGAGTCAGGCTATAGCATAGGAACTCTCTCTGTTTCCATGGTCTGACAGAGGCAAAGATGATCTTGGTGATCAAGGTGGAGAGCATGCATTCAGCTGAAGATCTGTAGCTACAGGTTTCTTTTCAGATCCTTACCATTTTTGGAAGAGGTTGCTGTTTTTTATATCTAGTCGCCCCAAGCCCACAGGGTGGCAGCGGTGGCAGTGGAGCGGAGCCACAGAGCAGCCCCAGTGCAGGCTCTGGGCAACTGCAGCCAGAAAGGCCCCAGAAGCAGAAAGCCTACCCACTGCCAGGTCGTGCTTTTGCCTGGCACCCGGCACTAGCTGATGTCGCTCATCATAGGCAGGGCTGATGCTCTCTGTCTCCCCCTTCTCCCCTTCCTCCCCCTCCCCCTTGTCTCCCCAACCGTCCCACACCTACAGCATGCCCTGCTGCTTACACCAGCTCCTGGCCTATGCGCTGGAAGCAGCACCGAGCAGGCGTCAGCGTCATCTGCGGACGCAGGCATCAGCTTCCCCTTGGGACTCAGGGTGTATGCCCAAGCCCCTCCTTGGGGTAGAAGGGCAGGCCAGAGACTGAACCTACTGAAGTCACCGCCCACGCCAGCTCCCCCCTCCTCCCCTCCCTGCCTGCAACCCCATCCCACATAGGGAGGTTGGGTGAGCTGTTGTGAGGGCCGGGGGTGCTGACCTAGCCCACGACAGTTCCCCAAAACACCCTATGTGGCCTGCAGGCCCAAATAATTGCCTGCCCCTGGGCTAGACCTATTTGGTTTAGAAAACAGATGCTTGAGGGAGGACATAATAAGGGTTTACAAAATACTAAATAGTAAAGAGAAAGTAAATACAAAATTATTTCCTTTCTTTCACTATACAAGAATGAGAAATTACAAAATGAAACTAGTATGAAGTAAGTTCACAGCTAACAAAAGCAAAAGAGAATTCACTCTCCCTTTCAGCATCCACCCTCTGCCACTATAGTGTGACCCAGCAAATAAATGGCTGTTCTTATGTTCTACACGTCAGTTTTTAAAGTTCAACATTTTCTTCAGCTGCAATCAAGCTAAGCACACCCCAGCTCAGAATGATAGGGTAGATAGGTAGAGCAGCTTTGTCACTTGGGGTGTTATATATGTTAACCACAACCTCCTCTACACTTTATAAGTGTTAGACATCATGGAATCAGTTACCTGCAAATACAGATACAGCCAGGAATGCTTAAAGTCATAAAATTTGATCCCATTAACTTTTCTATGCCATCTAGGCCTAGGAAGTATTTAAAGAGATAACTAGCTATAATTCTAGACTCTTCCTTCATCTTCAAAGCAGCTAGAGGTAACGGTGAATAATTAGTCACATCTTATAAGCTAAATTAGATCTCTTAAGTATATAGATAGGGAACCTCCAGCAAAAACATTTTAAAACAGGGGGTGCATGGAGAGGGCAGGAGAAGGATCTATAGAAGACATGCATATTTTTGCACCAGATTGTAGCTAGTGCTTCATTCCTTTGAACTTTTGCCAGTACTCTTCATTAGCAGAGCTTGAAAAATCCATTCACCCACTCATCAGGAGAGAGTGGGAAGGTTTCTCTGGTGATGGCAGGGGCCTAAGCCCTCAATTAATGTAGAATTTATGCTTAAAAATTTCAAGGCCTTATGGTTGCAAAGATAACATTTTAAATGAGAACTTAATGTAAACTGATACCATGCTATTTCCTAAACGTGCATAGACACACCTCTAGCATCTTCTCTGCTGCCCATAGCTTTGCCAAGCCATGTAGAGTAGCAGTGATGATTCTCTGATCAGCTTCGCTGACGGTTGTAAAAATGCTGTAGGCAGAAGATGGACTGGCAAGATTAGCGTCAGTTTCCTATTGCTGCTATTTGGGAATCCTAGAAGAGACAGGTGCTAGAGCTGTTAACCCAACAAAACAGGCAGGAAGCAATAAAAAAAGAATAAAGAGAACAGATTTTTTTATTCCCCATACTTGGAGCAGACAATGGACTCAGACAAAGGAGTAAAATAGCAGGGACACTTCCCCCTGCTCAAATAGGAGTCTGGCTGAGCAGAAGAAACAGAAATTCCCCTCAGACTTTAGATGAGAGTATAGCTTTAATTATTTTATACAATGAGCAGCTAGAGCCTAGTATCCTGGTGCTGGTCTGTGGAGCATGTTAGCCCTGGCTGCTTAGAAGTTGGACAGCCCTGATTTATCCCATTTAAATTTCAAGAGCATCCACACAAAGGAGATTAAGAGAGGTGCAAAATTCTACAGATGGCAAAAATCATTTGCCCTTTATGTTCACAGATTCACAGAAGTTTAGGGCTAGAAGAGACCTTGTGAGATCACTGGGTCCAGCCCCCCTGCTTTGGGCAGGAAAGACTGCTGGGGTCAAATAACCCCAGCAAGGTGTGCATCCAGTGTCCTTTTGAAGATCTCCAGGGTAGGTGCCTGCATCACCCCCACTGGGAGTCTATTCCAGAGTCTGGTCACACAAACTGTGAAGACATTTTTCCTTATACCCAGTCTGAAACCTGGGAGTTTATGACCGTTATTCCTGGTTTTCCCCTGGGGCACTTTGGTGAATAGTTGTTCACCTAGCCCCTGATGCTCCTGGTGTTCTAGATTTCTTATTTATTCTTCTCTTAAAAATAAACATTATTCTCCCTGCATAAAGCTTTCTAAATAAAAAAACAAGAATTAAGGTATAATATGTCTGATTTGTATTGTTAAATTTATACTAATGACTTTTCTGTATGGAAAACATTGGGTGTGTCTACATGTGCATTAATGTGCCATTGTTACTGCACATAAAGCTTAGTACGTGTAATAACAGGTACTAACGCAATACTGCACAGTAGCACCATCACACAGTCTTTTAGTGATGCTATTGCGCAGTAAACTAATTCTACTGCACATTAGCGCATTAGTGTGACTTTTGCTGTGATGCACTAATGAGCAGCAGAATTAGTCTACTGCACACTTAGCACCTTATGTAGACGTGCCAAATGAAATGCAGGAATGGGGCTGATAGTAGCAAGAAATCCGTCCCAAGGGCAGGCTCTAGTTTAGAGGCAAAGTAATAGTTTCTCTAATTCTAGGCATTAAATGTCTTGTTATATTTAGTCTGCACCCAGAGATAAACATGGAGGTGTACAATGACACACAGGTTATTAGCTTTTCTGTAAAGCTGAGAACTAAATAATACACTTTTCACTAGTAAAATCCATAACCTTTCACTCAGACGTCTTTACTCTCTGATCACTTTGTTTCAGTGGGAAGGACAAAAGAAGGGAATACTTCTGAACTACAAAGCTGTCTTGACAGAAATTATTTTAAAAGGTGATTGGAGAGCAAATCTATTTGCTGCTCTAAGTTAGGTAATAATAAGTTGTTAAAGGAAACTCAAAGTTAAATGCGTTAATAAAGTACTTACATTCCTATTTTTTCTTTTTAAAAAGACACTTTCAAAATCTTTGTATTCATATACAATCCCCAGAGAAAAGAACTTAAGTCCAAAATCACCTGAATGACATCAAGATGACAAATCATTCTGTCAAAAAAGAAGCTCTTACTATAATTATGGCTTTAGTCAGGAAGTAAAACTATGATTTAAATTCCATCCATGGAAAGCATCCTTCTTCCTCCCATTCACACTTTCTTTAGGATCTACAAACAGCTCATACAAAATCCCCATCATAAGATGAAGAGGAAAGAGAAGAAAAACACCTGGGTGCTTAACCCTTTCAAACTGCTATCAACTGAAATTTTAGATATTCTGATTTCATACGGATGGGAAAGTTAATACATTTCTAAGCAGTTGCAATACTATCTTCTCTTTCATTTCAGGTTACTTTGCATGCTCTGGATGTCCTCCTTATACCAGTACATAACAGTTCAGTGACAACTGATTTGTGGCTGAAGACAGGCATTTACTATTTAATACATTTGCTATTTAATACATATTAGAAAGCTGTTGCAAATCAAATGCTGAGGGAAAAAATTACTTACCTGCTCTTCTGTGGTGCTTTGAGATGTGTAGTCCACATAGATTCCACTTCTGGTATGCCCCAGCCAGACAGGTACATCAGATCCTTTTGAATAGCAGTGCCCATTACAGTTGTTCCTACCACTTGTATGATCTTGTTTAGGAAGGTGCATGGGTGGGAAGGTCAGAGCGGGCTCAACTGTCCCTCAGTTCCTTCACTACCAAGGCATCCCGGTAATAAGAGAATCTCCAGAAGTGGGTAAGGGGGGCAGGCACGGAGCCCTTGTGGACAACATCTCAAAGAACCACAGTTACTGAAATCTTTGAGTAGATGTGATATCTTTTATTAAACCAACTGAATAGATGTCCAATGGTTGTCTAATAGTTGTCCAACTATTTAGTTGGTCTAATAAAAGATATCACATCTACCCAAAAAACCTTGTCTGCCTATGTCCTTAGACCAACATGGCTACAACCAACAACCCTAGTTACTGAAATGACATTCCACATGCATTCCTCTTCTGGTGACTTGTAGTTACTTCATGGTTGGGAGGTGGATGATCAGTTTCTTAAAGCAAAAAATTGCAAGACAGCGGTGTCAAAACAGGCATCAGATTTGGAGTCCTCTATCAAGAAGCACAGACTGAAAGGGTGGGTTGAAATCCTAGTAACTGCTCTACCTGTTTCAGGAAATTGAGAACTTGAAACACTGCCTCAGCCCCAGTGGAATGAGTAAAGAAGTGAATCTAAATGATCTATGCTGTGGCAAGTTTTAATTCAACCACGCGCACACACACAGCTGGATAATTTTTCAGTGGCTCTCAGATGACCTTTCACGTATGTCAGCAAAAGCCAGAAACAATCTGGGAGAGATTCTGAAAGGTGTTGCCCTATGCAAATGACAGGTGAGGGCCTTCAAAATGTTTAGGATACAGACCCTAACCTCTGCTTGATTGGAATGGGGCTTAGAAAAGAAAACTAGAAGATGGATTACTAGAAGTTTTAGGTGAAAAACAAAGCATGAGTAAACAGCTGGGGTGAGGTACAAGTGTCACCATATCTTATAGAATACCAAATAAGGCAGCCCCCCATGAGGGATTTAATCTCTGCAATTCATCAAGATGAAATTACAGCTACTAAAAATACAGTCTTCAAAGATATGAGATTTACAGAACACACTGACAGAATTTCAGGGAAGGACTCCATAAACCTGACAACACAACAGTAAGAGCCCAAAGACAGTGGAATATCTCCTTGGAAGAAAGATGTGAATGAGACTCGAGGAATTTAGTAATGTTGGGTGCATTAAGATAACTCTCCTACCGAAAGCCACCAGGTGAATGTATACTGCCTTTAAATGTACTTTTAAAGAGATAATGGATGCCCATGAGCAGTTTGGCAATAAAAAATCTCTCAGAATAACTGCAAGAAGGGTTTCTGTAATGCCCAAATAGAGAAACTCTTCTGTTCTGCTAAAAGAGTTCCTCTAATGGAGACTTTTTTTCTGTAAGTGAAATTTCCAGACTTTAGCAAACCCAAGATAAAAACTAGGCTAGCCAGCCAGCTTCCAAACTTTCAAGTACAATAATATTGCACTGGATGCAGAATCTACCACGTATCCTATGCAGTTACAACATGTTGAACTGGAAGCGTGGTGAAAGTTTGCATTGACAGTTCAAAACATGAAAATACCAGAACTTCCTGAGCCATATCATTTTCACTGAGACTGTTTCCTGTCTGAGTTTCCGCAGCTTCCTTGCTATGAGCAAAATAGTTGAAGGGTGCTGTGGATGATAGTACCAAGTGTTGCAGACCCCCCCAGGAGAGCTGGGCACCCACCAGCGGGAGCCAGGGCACCAGCTGTGGGAGGCCCTGGCCAACCCCCTCCTCCAACACTCCCTGCTCCAGCCCACCTGCCCCACTGCCCATGCACCCCCTACCCCCTGCCCACTTCCAGCACCACTCTCAGGAAACACACGTTCAAAACAAAGAGCTTTATTTCCCTAACAGCACCCACCCCTTTCCCCCTCCTCCCCAACACACAGAGCCCCTCCCCTCCTCCCCCTCAATCAACAGAGCCCCTCTACCACCCTCCCCACTTACAAACTGAAAACTATTTACAGTATATCTGGGTTTCAAGCCCAGAGTGGGTGGCTGTGGGGGGGCCTAGGGTGGAGAGCCTGAGGACAAGTTCCCAGTACCCCAGCCTTGAGACGTTCCCTCGCAGGTCCCAGGCTGCAGCAACCCCAGTGGGTGATGGCCTCATGCACAGCTGGGTCCTTGGGCATGTAGTAGGAGAAAGAGCAGTGGGGCTGGGCCCAGAGGGGTGGCAGCAGGTCTGGGATGGGGGCCAGGCCAGGGGGTCTGGGGAGCAGGAGGTGCCAGAGGACCTCATCCCAGGCCCAGATAGGGGTCTGCTGCAAGGTGGTGGACAGGACACAGGGGCTGTGCGGGGCCATGGGCAAGGTGGTATGGATGCTGCTGCCAGGCCCAGAAGGGTGTCCAGGCGCTAGGCGCTCCTGCGCCAGAGCCTCCATTTGCACCCACTGGTCCCACTGCACATGGTCCCATGCCTCCTCCTGAATGACGTCCTCCTCCCACCAGGCCTGCTCCCCTGCCACTGTCACCAGCCACTGGAATAGGATAGTCTGGTCCCTAGTGCGCTGCTGGTGCAGTTAGCACATCCAGACAGCTCTAGTTGTGGGTGGCAGTAACACAGAGCCTGTAACTCCACTGGAGCTAGTGGGTTCTCCCCCACATCCAGATGTTGGCCGTGCAGAGGCAAGAGACTGAAGCCTTTTGTGAGAGTTTCCAACATTTCAGAGATAAGATGCTCTGCACCAGAGGCCATGTGTTGCCTGGCCTCAGATTGGGGGTTGGCCATGCACGGGTGCCCAGGGACCAAAGCTAGTCTGCTGGGCAGGCCCAGGAAGCTGCTGCCCAAGACCCTCATCCTCTGAGGCTGGCAGCCCACTAGGTGCTGGCTGCAAGCAGCCCACCTCCCCTGCCCCCTTCCCAGGGCAAGACAGGCCAGGATGCTCCAGACCCTGCTCCCCCTCATCCCCCCCCCCCCCCCCACAGGCCCAAACCCCTCCACCACCACTGCTCTACTACACTGCCACGCAACCCACAGTGCCCATGCTCAGGGCATGTGGGGCTCCCAAACAACTGGGGCTAGGAGCTGGCTGTGCCCCCACCCTCCCTGCAGGGGGCATCTCCAGGGAAACATCCAGGGGCAGGCCTCCCCCTGTGCTGCCACTGCATCCCAGGCATGCTCCTGCTGCACGTGCCCCAGGCAGTGCGTGATGAGCTGTTTGTGCAGCCTGAGGGATGCCCAAGCCACTACACCTTGCTGCTGCTGATTCTCCTCGTACTCCAGGCACACCTGTGCTCCCGGTTCAGGACCCTGAGCTACAATGGCACAGAGGGCAAGCCCAGCCTGTCCTGCAACCTCCGCTGCTGCCTGGAGGACTACCTGTGGTGGCACTACACGTCCCTGCCTCCACTGTCAAGGAGGACATCGCTGCCAGCATCAATGCCTTCCTCAGGATGAGAGGCCTATGCCTAACCCGCTATGGGGGTGCAGGCTGCTCAATAATGTTCTGAACTGTGTCCCGCTTCTCTGCATGCTGTGGAGGGGGAACCTGGTGCCACGGAAGTGTAGGTAGGCCAGGCTGGGAGTCAGGGCAGGGACTGGGACCAGTACAGAGGCAGGAGTGAGGACTGAGAGGGCCTCCCCCAGTGCAGGACTTACCACCTGTCTGGGGTCGGCAAGGCTAGCAGTTCAGCGCAGGCCTCCCTGTTGGTGAGGGCAACCAGTTGTGCCAGATGTCCATGGTCCACAGCGAGTGGCACGCTGATGCCTGGCCGGGGACCCCCCAACCCAGAGAGGAGCTGGTGCTGTCAGCCAGCAGTGATGTTACTGGCTGCTCCTTGTGGCAGGGTCTGGGGCTCCCGAGCTGCCAGTGGATGTAGCAGCCAGGGAGGAGGACAGGGCAGGGTGCTGAAGGCCCAAGGCCCCTCCTCTAGTCACATTTCACCAAAGGGCTCAGGGCAGGGTGGGGGTTCAGGCAGGTTGCCCCTGCTGTTGACAGCGGCAGGGGTGCAGCCTGCATCCTGGGATACCAAAATAGGAACAACTTCTCTAGAGTAGTTCAGGTTGTCACTCTTTTATTTTTTTAACATGCTAAAAAACTAAAATCTAGCCTAAGCTACACCTTCCTAATAGCTTCACTAAACAACAACTACAGTTAGAAATTAGATAGTTTAGGGAAGCACATGTTGCAGGGGGTCCTCCTTGCTGCCATGGGTGGTAAAAAGAAACTAGGGGTCAGCTGGGCTTGTTTCATCCTTTCGGCCTTCTGGCAGGAGTACACAGAGACATCCAGAGTGCAAGCGAAGCCCTGGTGCCAGTCAAAAATATCTGATGTCACAGGGATCAGGTATGCATGCACCAGAAGTGGCCAGCCAGTCAAAGAGCTCTTAACTCTTTGTTTTTTTCTTTCAAAGACTACGCGCTTTTGAAGTTTAACCAACAGGCAGTAGCCATGCTATCAACCATTGCTGTGAACCATGGTGGTTTGCAACCCCTTCCAAATAGCACCTTGCCCCAAGGTGGATCATCTCCCCAGGGCGAAGCCTGGGACACCATCCAAGCCATGAGACGCAACAGAGCTTTCCTAAATCTGTTTCGGATGAACAAGTTAGTGCTTGCTCTTTCTTCTTTTAATGTGTTAAACCCGTTATTTCTGTTCCTTTCCTGTTTGCTGATTGGAAAAGAAACCTCAGATCGAAAACAATACTTGGAAGGGAACTGCGTGTTCCCCAGAACAACAGGAATGAAATATGCTGCTCTCTGGCAGTTAGAAAGAGTCACCATTAGGATATTGAAGTGCAGTGCTCTTCTCTAAAGGGGCAGCGGGCGGCGAACACCGTGCACTGTCTCTTTCTTCCCTGCTGTCTCGCAGGGAGCCCATATGAAAAACAAGACCCCGGGCGGGTCCCGTGCAGCGCTCCGGGGCCGCCCCGCCTTGCCCCGCTCTCGCGGGCGGGCAGAGCAGCGTCCGGCCCGGGGCGAGAGGCGAGCGCTTGCCCGGTTGAAGCCAAGGGGCAGAGGGGCAGCCCCGGGCGGGGCGGGGCGGGGGGGG
>NW_005841920.1:376240-379578 GCF_000455745.1 Alligator sinensis
CTGGGGACTTGAGGGGGGCCGAGGGGTCCAACTGGGGCCACTTGGGCGGCGAAATCGGCCTTCCAGGCTATTCAATGCCGTGGGCCTAAGGGGAGACGCAGCCCGCCCCCCGCGCGAGCGCCCCTCGCCTCTCACTCGAGCTCCCCGAGGCCCCGGGGCGAGGTGCGGCACAGGCTGGCGGCGCCCGAAGCGGGACTGCAACAGCACTGAGCTCCCGAGTCCACAACTGCGATCTCAGCCTCCCCCCACGTGCATGAGGCAGCTGCTGCTTCCCTCCTGCCCTGGTGTCTTGCCTCTGTGCCCACCAAGATGCGCTTTTGGGAGGTGGAAGAGGTGGATCTGAACCTGCACCCCAATCCCGCCATGCTATGGAGGAAACTGAATCCACATCTCCCACTTCCTGTGCAATTGTTCTATATAAAGGTGGGTGGCATCCCCTTCGTCTCATTTTCTGATGCTCCTTAGTTCCTCTCCCTTCATTGTAATGGCTCCATTGTCAAGGAAGGAAGGTTTCTTGCCCAGTTCCTTCAAAGGACAGCCGCGGGTGCCGGCCCTCAGGATCCCAAGGGGATGGAAGCACCTCCCTGCAGCTCTGAATGAAGAGTCTGCGGTCTGGAGAGGATTTCAGACACTATCCTCAGCATTTCCTAGGCAGCACCCTCTGTGGCTTGTAGGTTTTATGAAGGGTCTTTTTTAGGGACTTAATATAGGCTTCTGGCTTCCACTCTGGGCTACATGTCTAAAGATTAGGTGCTGCTGCACCTAAATTCCAGCTACTCAAGTCATTTATTGCATCTGGCCCTGATTCCCTCAGAGCCCTGCTCCTGGCTGACTCTGCAATATATCAGTAATGTGGAATATGGCATCCCACTTTCGAGGGAAGAAGGATTCAGTCAGAGAGACAGTACCTTCCCAGAAACATTAGACTTTCATTTTCCCAAAACACCAGGCAGAATTTGCATTAAACCTTGGAGTATGATGATCAGGGTGAGTAGTCTGCCAGGACTGACCTGGAAACATAGGACTGCTGGTAACATAGGATTGACCTGCCACAGCAGAACTTGAATTTTGGACTGAAGCAAATTCATAATTACCTGATCAGATCTTCTAGGTACCTTCCAGTTTCTTATATCCCTGAGTGGATCCACACAGAAGATGCTTTTTACCCTAATGCTTTTGTCTAAATCTGTTAGTCCTGATTGGATTAATTGCTGGTCACTACTGTGACCAGAGTCCTGGCATTTTTCCAAGAACCACAGGTAAGGTAATGAGAGCAAAGTTGACTGACCTGTTTTATGAAGTTAGTTACTATGGCAGAGCTTTCTCTCCGGCTTAGCCCATCCTGTGATAGCATTCAGCACTTGGTCATACAAGTAATGACAAGAGATTATGTGCTTGGCAAAAAGTGGATTCAGTGCAAGAGCAGGACAGCAATATCCACAAAGGATTACAGTGCTAAGCGCTACATCCATTTCTATACATCCTTTTCAGCAACGAAGTGCACCGTGCTCTATTCATGTGTCAGCATTTTTAAATAAGGTACCAAACCTGCCTGTAGACCTGACTTTCTATACATATGAATAGACATTGTCCAACAATAAGATATCAACGTATTAAATATATATTATCAGTTTTATATTGCTATAGCTCCTCACATCCAGCAGGATTTCAGATTGTCTTTTATTTTTATTTCCCTATATATGCACTCACCCACATTAGGAATACAGTTACTTTGAGTTCAAACCCATTCTCTGCCAGCAAAGTTTTCAGGAAAGAAGTGAATACTTTATTCAACTACAGCCACATGAGAGACTGAAGAAAAATGAATACAAAGACTAAAAATAAACTAGATCTCTGGAGTACTCAATAAAAAGCACCGTGAGTTTTTATGTCTACAAATGACAAAACGTAACAGAAGTTTTCATACACCTGGGATGCAAAAGAGGGCTAAAAACTAGACAGGCAAATTCCTAGAAAGTGGTCCTATCAAGCACTAATAAAACACAAACACTTTTTTTTCAGTCTGGCAAGGTGAACAAAACAGAGGGGTGGTCCACTGGCTAGAATTAATCATCCAAGTACAGCTGCGGGGATGCACTGTGACTTCCCTCCAGATAGAAAAGTTAGACTGGAAGGGAGTGAACTGGCTATAAAGCTTAATGTCTCAGCAGTGGTAAAGGGTGTAAGGAAAGAAGCACAATCATGTATAAACGACTGTTTCTCTTTTCAAAGTTCTAGTTGGAATGGCTTGTTCTTAAATATCACTCTGTGTACAACTTTACTGCTCAGGAGTCGCACATGGGACATAAACAATACATTCTTCCCCCTTCCCCAGTGCATGCAGAGACTCTTTTAACCTTCTGAGTAAGTGAACAGCGTCTTGTTGTCAGAAAAAACCTAAGAACAGTACACTGTATTAATAGGAGTGTCTCAGGCAAGTCAGGGGGAAAGAGACTTCGCTCTATACTGAGCTGGTGAAGTCTCCCCTCACCTGGAAAACTGTGTCCATTTTCAGCACAGCACTTCAAGATAGAGGTGGATACATTTGGAGGAGTTCAGAGGAGAGCCTCAAAAATTATTAGAGGTCTAGGAAATACGATATACAAGAAAAGGTGAGACTGGGATTACTTAGTCTGGTGAAGAGAAGACAATTTAATAAATCTGCAGCTACAGAAGAGGGCTCTCAGGAAATGGTGAGTGATCAATTAGAGGTTTCTAAGACCCGGGTAGACAAAAGCTTTGGCTGGGATGATACAGTTGGGGCTGGTCCTGCTTTGAGCAGGGGGTGGACTAGATGACCCCCTGAGCTTCCTTCTACCCCTCATTTTCCATGATCCTAACTATTCCCTGCGTCCACTAATGGGCTGGACTCGGAACAACTGAATACTAAGCAATTACTTTTTGCTCTGAGGGTGGTTCAGTGCTTTCAAGAGCCTGCCCGAGCTCTGTTTTGAGAGCTGGAAGTACAATTCAGACAGACGCCTGTGTCGGGTGGCTCACAAGAGGGCTGCCGCAGGCGACCCCCTGAGGTCCTTCCCCGTCTCCTCGACTGATTTGCCAAAAGGCTTGATATACCGCACGCCGGAGGGTGCCTGGCAGCACGTCGTGATTTCAATCGGGAGACCCCAGAAGAAAAAAGGAGGGACGCAGCCAGGCTCCCGGCCGAGGCGGTGACAGCACAGAGGCAGCGCACGGAGCTCGGGCTATTCAGCGGCACATGGTGCCCCGCAAGCCCGGCCGGGCCGGCACGAGCCGCGCGCTGGACTCGGGCTCGGGGCCGGCGCCTTCCCGCGCTGCTCCCCGCTGCGGGGCCAAGGAGGGCGCCCGGGAGACCCCTC
>NW_005841920.1:379801-404128 GCF_000455745.1 Alligator sinensis
GGGCCGGGCCGGGGCAGGCGGGGCGGACACGTGCGCGGAGCAGGCGCGAGGGGCTTCGAGCTGCGCTGCTGCTCCCGGGCGCGGGGAAGGCCCCAGCACTGCCCCGGGCCCCGATGGACGCGGCCCGGCCCGAAGCCCAGTGCCCAGGGACCCGCTGCCCCGGGGATAGCGGCTCCGCGTCGGGCTGTGGAGACTCCCTCCCTCCTCCCCGCCACACGCACTCTCTGCCTGGGGAGGGGAAGGTGGTCTGGGTGCTTGTGGATGTCTGGAGGGGGGCCATGTCAGGGTATGGATGGGTGTCCGTGGGTAAGTGGGTGTGTCCTGGTGTATGTGGGGCTAGGTCTCAGTCTCGGAGTCCGCGTGGGTGTTTGTCTGGGCCCGAGGGGGGTGTCTGTACGTGTCTGGGGGTCCATGGCATTGTACGGTGTAGCATAGACATTGTTAATACAGGACACACCGATTACGTCTCCAGGATCTGTTTCACCCTCTACTTAAAAGAGAAGAGCAGAGCGTTCTGGGCTCCTGTGGATGGATGCTATAGATGAAGAATATACTTTCATTTTGCTTGCAAAGACCAACAGGCATCCCTTGCTGTTCTTTAAGAGCAGTTCCACCCTAAGAAAACCACATGGGATTAAACCCCAGCAGCCAACCTTACAGCACTAGCTACTGCCCTGTCTCACTCCAGCTGCAACCCTGTATACTACTATAAAAATAGACCTAGGAGAGTTTATATTTCCAGCTCTCTAGCAACCAACACCCTACCTTCAGCCTTCATCATTTTCCCTCTCTTTATGTCAATGCCCAGTTTAGTTGTAATCAGTGTGAGGCACTGTCTCCATTCCCTGTTTGCAGTACTACACTTATCAAATCATAAGAAAATGCTTCCAGTCCTGCATTTTTAAACATGGACAAAAATCTCCCTTACAGAATTAAGATTAAAACAGAACTGGTGCTGCACAAACACTGGGATAAGAACCAGAGATACAAGTGGAATTAGTGACTCTGGGAGTATTAGCAGCAGCCGGTTAGGACTGCAGTTCACTGGAATCAGGAATTACATTTAGCATTTAGTCAATACTTGCCCTGTTAGTACTATACAAATTACCTATTCTTCTGAAACAGCTGGTAACCCCCACTTTACAGATAGGGAAGCTAAAGCAGAGAGGATATGTTCAAAGCCCATATCAAAGCAGGTTAGAATTCTGGATTTTCTGCCCTCACCCCCCCTGCTCACTGCTCCACACCAGTGGTGGTCAACCTTTTTACCTGACTGGGCCAGATGGACAGTGTTTAGTCTGTCCACAGGCCAGATCCATCATTCAGGTGGACACAGCAGAGCCCCATCCAGCTGTATGGGGGGCAAGGGGCAGGGGGAGATCGGGGTAGCCCGGCCACAACCAACCCTGCCCCACAGGGGGAAAAAGTCTTGATGGGGGAGGGCTTGCCCCAGACTCAGGAAGGGGATATAGCCCAGCTCCAAACCCAAAAGCAGAGCCTGGTTTAGGAATTTGGCAGTGGGGAAGGGCAGCTGTATCAATTGCCACTGCTTCCCCCCCCCACCAAATTTCCCAAACTGTGCGGGACCCTGAGAGCTGGATGCCATGGCTCTGCAGGCTGCATTTGGCCCACGAACTAGAGCTCCAGCACCTCTGCTCAAGACCACGCTGCCATTCAGGTTGCTGTCTTATAATGATACAAGTTATTTGTACTTGGATTAAAAAGCATCAGAAACAGGTCAAGACTTCGGTGGCATATCCTGCATGTCTTCAGACTATACAACACAAATAATATTTTAGCACCAATATGGTCCCCATAGTTAAAGCTGGCCAAATCTTGTTAATTGGATTACCAGGCAATATTCATTTAGAGAGTTTCTCTTTAAATTTTATTGTTCAGAAACATGTGCCTTGCATTCCATTGCCCAATAGAATGGAAATATGAAATTATTAGCTTTACATTTAAGAGGAACTGGTCTCATTGGCCAGGGAATGCAGATTGAAGTAACTGCCTGAGTCTTATACCTGCACTGAAATCTAGTGTCTGAAATGGCCTGTGCACAGGTTTAAGAGGGAAAGATTAGAGTGCAGAAGGTTATCCAAACTAAGGACAAACAAGAGTCAGACTGTGCCAAGCCTCTGCGTGTGGGGGTGCAGCCTCTTCTCTCAACCCACCCACCACCAAACAGCAGTCATGTCTGTGTGTGAAAGCTGGCTAGCACAAGAATATGCTCTGGTGTACAGTATTAGCCACCCTAGAAATAGAGAAGCTGCAAGTTGCTTCCCACATCTATGGAAGCTAGACATATTTAGGTTGGCAAAAAAACGCTCCCACTCCACCCTCTGAAAGGATGGTGCTTCCTGACCATCATGAAGCTTTTATTGGGACAGTGCAAGTCTGCCCGTCACCCCAAACAGTACAGAATTTTAAAGCCCAAACTGAATCCAATGATTGATTGATTGAATGATTTTAGCTTTTGTGCTGTACATAGAAATTTTGCCCTCAATTCTTTAATACAAGAGGAATGATGGGCTATCTATATTTAAGCTTCATGTTTGAGTCAATTGAATGGGTAATGAAAATAGGGTTGATAAGCCCACACTGGCACCAATGAGGCTGAAGACCTTTCATCTCCTCCCATTCCATCCACCAACACTGACATCCTCAGCTGTTTTGCCAATATGCAGTGAAATGAATGTAATTATTTGCAACCTTCAAGTTGCCTGTTATGTTTCTTTCCCTCTATTTTCATGAACTGGAACCATTCTACTAGCAGGTACTTAAGCAAACATATAAGTTAACTTTCTTATTGGTAGGAATGGGATATTATACATGTTTAAGATAGAGGACAAGGTGACTTAACAGGTACTTTCCATCCTTGAAACAAGTACAAAATTGTTTTCTGCAGCATATTCTCCAATACTTTGTCCAAATCTTAAATGACAAGCAAGGGAGTTGCTTCCACATCTCTTGGGAGACTCATTCCACAGTTTAATAGATCTCACAGTAAGAATTTTTCCAGTTTAAATATAACATCTCTCTTCCTACTTATAGCTCTGGGATTAAATAAATCATCAGGAAGAAGGGCCAAAAGAAAGCAGTAGCAAGTAGTAAGACAGCACTGAACAAAATTACACTACTACTTCAATTACAATGTATGTCAAGGATTACTATTTACAGTTTGCTCCTTAAATGTTCTTACTTGGAAACACATGAACAAATCTACCAATATATATTTAATTTATTGGATTTTTTTTTTTTTATACAGACTATAACGTATGCAATGCTATAGATACGCTTGGCACTTCATATGCAAGTGAGAGGTCCACTGCCCCAAAGAGCTTACAGTCTAAGGACATAATCCTTTAAAATTGCCAAGTAATTCCAATGTTAATGAAAGGTAAGGGTGCCTATTCAGAACTGGGTCTACCTTTAGAAGTAGCTTTGCACTTACATATGGCTAAGCATACCGAATTTCAAGACACATACGATGTCATTTGTTTTAATGTATGTACAGTTCCATAATGTAAAGTTCTCAATATTTATTTTATCACCACATAAATAACGTACCATTTAAATTGTGACAAATACCTAGGTTCAATTCAGTATTTTTCTTACACAGTAATTCAAGTATACAAACTGAAAGATCATAAATGCATTATGTCTGTTTTATTTCCAAATTACCGTTGCAAATAGAAAAGTCTCCAATCAACATTAAACTATAAGGAATTAACAGAAGATGAGGACATAAGTGGAAGAAAAGCCAGTAATCTAAACTGCAGATTGTTTTAACCCACACACTCCATGGTGCAAGAAGCCAGAAATATCGAATTCAACAGGCGCTGCTTGTAGTAGGCATACCAACTGAGAGTGCAGATGACTCGAATGCTTTTTAACAATTAAATTATACTTATTATTTTTGACATTTTGTCCATCTTAAGTTTCTCTGCCTCAGAATAGGAATAGTCCTTGCAGTGTGTTTTCCAACCAAGACAATTAAGAAATACAAATATTTAACATGATCAATAAAGATGCCAAATCATTTTCCCTCCAATATTTTTACATCAACTTGCCACAAAATATTCAAAGCAAGGAAACACCAAGGCATCTACTCAAAACATATAACGAGGGACAGTTTATTTTCAAACAGTTTCTTTAGAGAAAGTAATTTTCTTCACAACAGGAGTACTAATTGGCAGACAGAAACTTTAGGGTATTTGTTTTAATAAAGAAAGAGCCAAAAGTAAACAAATGAAAATGAGCTAATTTCAGGCAAAGTAAAAACTACTTCAGCAAAGCCTCACCTCACGTTGATATGATCAGTTCCACAGCAAATAAGAAACAGAGCAGACTACCCTGGTTTAAAGAAAAATCTTTCCTTTTTTTAGATGCATAAGTGAATTACTAATAAATTGTTACAAGTGTTATTTCCTCATTGAATCAAAGACCAAAGTCTACTTGTTCAGGCATGAATCTGGATTAATCTCTCTCTCATAAGTGCTATAGGAAAATATTGAAGTACTAACCAGGAGAGAATTTTCTTCCCTTACGCTGTTAAATGAATGCGTTTAAAAACGAAACAAGTGGAACAAAACAAGCACAGATTTCATAAGTCTTTCATACCTAACATATTTTTCATTAACTGTACATACTTGCATTGCTTGCCATATAATGATGACCATTTGTACATTTTTTAAGCTTCCAGTTAAAAAGTTAGCCAGTTAGAAAAAAAATAGTAAATGCAAACTGAAAACTGCACTGTTTTTCTGCCTCCTCCCATCCCACAATTTTCTGACTGTCAAGCCACAATTATAATTGGATATAAACCACCTTTTCCCATAATGATTATATTACCCTGAATTATAATCCATCCTATGAAAAAGACCAATTTTGAACCTAACTGCAATCCTTACTCATTACTCATGTAAGTGGTCTCCTGCCCTCAGCAGGACTGATATATGTCTGAGTTATACATCCAGGATGTGGGAACAGGCTCATGCCCTTAGTGGAAGGTTAGGGGAAGAAATTGTGGGGGGGGGGGAAATCACTGAACACTATTCAATTTCTGCTTTGCTTAAGTATAAGCATCAGAAGTAAAAATATAGCACAGAGATAGAAATCCAATTTCCTAGTTAATTTGTATTTCTTCATCTGAAGCAAAGCTATTTCTCATATAATTTTCAAGATTAGTCAACATTTTGAGCATTACAAATTAACAGCATCCTTCAATTTACAACAAAAAAAACAAACAAACCCCCAAAGGCAACATATTTAAGACCGTCCATTAGACGATGCAATTATATTAAATGTTTTAAAGGTTAGCCAGACATTTCTAATATGACTAACAAGAACTATTCAAATGGCTTTAGAACTACGTATAGTTGACATTTAAGTAAATTTCAGTCCATTTGCACTTTCATACATCTCTACAAAGATTCAAACCCAACATTTAACCTGAATCATCTGCAGATGCTTCATCTTCAGTGTCCCACTATCCATTTTGACTGATAACTTAGGAACAATGAGGAGAATGTGCCCTTTCCCTGGGTAAGACTTCCATTCCATCAGACTGCTTCCCAGGTGATCGCTAATCACCACAAAGTTATACTAAATGCTGCCTTTCAAATAGGTTTGATTTTGAGGCACAGCAAAAGTAATAAAACAAACCCATTTCACTGCTTGTGATGGATCTAGTTCAAAAGATTTCTTTATGAAGAAAGGTGACATTTCCCCTTCAGATTTTAAGGTTTTGCATTATCATCTGAGATAAGGCAATACAATTTATGAATTTTCTAGACTATCTCGAGACCACAAGTCACCAAGAAGCACAGAAGTTATTTTCTTTTGTGTGACTTAAGGTTTAACTAGTTTGAAAGCAAACCAACAGTCTTTTAAAGAGAAAAATACTGTACTGATTTTACTGCAAACAGAACTTGATTCAGCTGTATTTTACAAATATCCTAGTATGAAGTAAAGCAACTAAATTAAACTATGCCAGTATTATAAAGTAGGGACAATGAGAAATAATACCAGATATTAATATAATTTGGTCAAATTGGGCAAGATAATATATGACACGAGCAATTGAGTGTACAACTTTATAGCATGCTACTTTGTTACTCGGAAGTTTAATTCACATTTTTGTGTCACTAGTTAAGATCATGATGGGGTTCGTTTTTCCCCCATCATGATGATAATAAATTGGTAGGAGAAAATATACAACATAACCATGAATCTGAAGCCCAGAGGGCAGGCTAACACTCTAGCAATACTAGCTATCTAATGCCCAAGTGAGGTATATTAAAATAGACCTAAAGTTATTTCAATGGTTGTAGGCTATGATCCAGGCAAGTATCACAACAGCAACTCCACATATTGACAGCATGATGAAACGCTTATATTTTTCCCACACCGACTGCTCGGTTTCTGCTTCATCCCTTCTCCTCTTATTTTTCCGTCGTCCTTTTAACCTGTTTTCAAAAGCTTCCAATTCAGCCTAGTTAAAACAGAAAAAAAACAGAATTAAATATAAAACACATTAATATTTTAAACAACAGTGCATGTTAGTTTATGATAAACTGTTTGTGCTAGGTATATTTCTGTCATAATGCCCTGTTGACATTCATTTGCAGCAACACGAGGTAAGAGCAACCACTTGTTACCAGCAACATTTCCCTGTCCCTGTTAAAATTTACCCAAAGTTATCTAAATTAAAAGCTTCCAAGTCTTGCCCTCAGCTGAGTCAGATTAAAAGCTAAACTCTTTGAAGATTCAATCCTCACTGAACATGCTCAAGCATCTCACCACTCCTACCATGACCATGACTGGACATGTGCCATACCCACAGAATGAATAAGTTCATGCCCAGGTCTATAGCAGAATGAATCCAGATGCTCTGGATAATGACTGCCCCAGGCCAGAGTGGGGTTGGACCCTGGAACTGAAAGCAGACAACTTGTCTTTTTAGGGGTGCAAACAGACATGGTATTTCTTCCAAGAGAAAGATTTTTGTCCAGGGATTCTACAGAGTGCCAGTCCCATTTGAAGTACCTGGTGAAGTATGCAAGATAAAAATGTGCTAACAGGTTCCAGTGCCTTCCCCACAATGCTGTGTAGTCTACAAGTTAATTGCAGCTCAGTCAAATTAATTACCACTCATTCCAGGGGCAAGTCTGTCAGGCTGCACGTTCTCCTTGGCCACCCACCACCAAAGGAGCAACAATGTAATTTGTAAGGACATGTGTGTGCAATTCCTTTTTTGTCCCAGGTTTGGATTCATATCAATTGGGACCACAAAAAAAGCCATCTGTTTACAGCCTATGACCCACTTACTGCACCATGGCAATGTGAAGGAAGCAGCTGATATCTGTGGAGAATGACCTGGGGCAAGGGAGGGCAGTAGAAGATAGCAGGCTGAGATAAGGAGCCAGATTGGAGACAGGGGAGACTAGCGAGGAAACAAAGAGGACTGGAAGCCAGCTGGTTAAGGGGGAATGGGATCAGACCTGGAATTCAGGATGGGGCAGAGGGAGGGAGAGAGCAAGACTGGAACTAAAAGCAAATAAGGGGACAACAAGGGAAGAGGTGATGTATTTAACGATCACCTGAGTTCGTGGGGGGCAAATTATGACTGGCTGGGCAAACAGACTGAGACAAAGACTTGGGGAGGGGTAAGGCTCAGTTTAGATGAGACTTTGAGGGAGGGAAAGGAAATACATGTAAGACTATGAGCAGGGGAAAGCTGGGACTGGATGAGCTGGAGACTGGTACAAGTGGGGGAAGGAAACAAGGGAACTGGAGAGAGAGACAAGGACTGAATACAAGGAGAGGAGAGCAAGTGGAGGACAGCAGGATTTAAGACAGTAAACCTAGAAGGGTAAGCTAAGTCTGGTTAGGCAAGCAGACTGTACAGGATGAGGAGGAAAGAGATGCTTAAGGAATAGTGACTAAGATTGTGTTGGCAAGAGTAGGACCAGGACAAGAAGCCAGAGGCAAGGTTGAGACAGGACGAGGCAGATTGTAGGGGATGTGGTTTCCCCTCTGAAACCTGTAATGGAACTTTGAGGGGCTTACTTTTCTTCTGCCGTTAGTAACTGTGAACTCAAAGCATCTCTTCACCTCTCCTCCCATCCCACAGCTGGTTCAGAGAGGATGAAAAACTATTGCTACTTTCAGTAGCAAGGGAAGGGGCACCAGTTTGTAACTACTACTTCTTCATCCTGAGAGAGGAATTGTTGGCACTATCCTGATAACATGGAAGATTGAATCTCATGACTCTCAGGCTTGCACCAACAAACAAAATTAATTTCCACCCCCTTGTCTACCTTCTCGTCCAGAAAAGTCAAGCACTCCTGTTGAACAACCACCTGAAGAAGTATAGAGGCCTGTAGATCTATAGCATCTGCAAAGGGCTTTGTACACAATCTGGTTGGATTTATTTCATTTTATTCATAAATTGTGGAGGTCTATCAGACATACTGAACAGAAAATCTGCACAGAAGTTGAAAAAGTCATTTTCATAACAACAGTAATCATATCTAATGTAATGAGCGCTGCATAAAATGTTTATCTGAGTTCTATGGGGAAAAAAAGCAGAATGTAGTCCAATTCAGGGGTTCCCAAACTGTGGTATGCAAAACATCTCTGGGGGCTAGACAGGAGAAATTGTGTAATGGCAGATTTAATTTTCATTATAATAATAATTGGCATGTAAGGGGTTACAATATAAAGCATGTGCTGACAGAGGTACATGGGCAGCTGGTAAATCTGGAAGGGGGTACACAATAAGAAAAAGTTTGGGAACCTGTGGTCTAATTCATGCAATTAAAGATAATTATGCATAAGTGAATTTAAATTATGGTTGCAAGGGAAATTGTAAATCTGACATTTCCTAACTTTTGAAGGCCTAACTTTTCAAATTCAACCATATTGTTTTAAGATCTTTTCTTTTCTGTTTGAAATTCCATAATTTTTCCTTAAAAAATAAAGGTAAAAACCAATGTCATTATGTGCAATTTAAAGACTCCTCAGTCGTAATCAGGGACTGACCTCTCGACACACATTATTGCTACACAGCCTTTTACACTTAAGCAACTGGACTGGCTATGTTAATGGGCAGCAACAGAAGTCTTGAGCTGAACTGCCAGAAAGAGGAGGCAGATTAGCCATTCCTAAGAACTGAGGAAGCTTTAGCCAAATGTGGTGCCTCTCGGTTGCAAGTGGGAAGGAAGAGGTGCTGGAGTCAGTGAAGTCAGAGTGGCTAACCAGGCTCTCTCTTTCTCCCTCCACTGGGAAGATGGGGGACCCCACCCAATGTGGCAATATTCCAGAGGTACCGCACACGAGGCGTAGGCCATCTCTCTTTCCACATATCCCAGATATTATCATTGGTACAGTGTGTGCCAATTTTGTTTTGGCATCAGCCTTAGAATTTTCATTTTCAGTTATAGTGGCAGGCAAGCAGGAGAGAGAAATAAGAGATTTTAAAGCACCTAGCTGTGCAAAAGCTGAATAGAACTTAACAGGAGAAAGAAAAGGCATTTGCACAGCAACCCCACTGACAAATATCAGACTCCTACAAAATAATGGAGATGCTAGTTTCTCAAATTGAAGGTCACAAAATCTTGTAATGGAAAGGTTATAACAGAAGTTGCTACCAGCTCTACATTGAGAAAGCTATTCATGAACATGTATTAAATATAGTACAATACAAATTCTTGACAGAATAGGAACTAATTATTGCATCATTATGTCTCTGAGGAAAAACCTACTGTAGCATACATTTGAAAGCTTACAGAAGTTGTTTCTGCAATTGTGCTTGCACTTTTTATAAGTTTTAAAAGATCCAAAAAAGCAATTGTATGCAAAAAATATCAAAGCAAATACAATCCATAAAATGAGACTGTCGTCATGAAACATGATTTAATCAGCTAAATGCAATTTTAATACAGTTATAAAAAGTTTGGTGATATGGCTTTGTAGTCTATTATAAGTCACTTAGAACACAAATACAAATTTTTAGCTGGTGCAAAAGATCCTGACAGTTACCAAAGACAGTGGGTATGGAGATGAACTATTCTTTGTACATGTAAGCGCACATAAAGTAACAGATTTGCTAAGAGAAATAGGTAACTAGAGGTTTGTTGGGGAAGCACAAAGAACGTCATTGGTTGAGAGAAGAAAAGTTGGTACCTGTTGTCTTCGCTTTTCTTCTTCAACAGCAGCTTTGGCTTCTGCTTCTTTTATCTGTCCGAACCCATACAAATGACAATTACCAATTAATTTATAGGTTGCTGATTGTAGCAGAAAAGCTTAAAATATCATTTTAGCTTTTCAGAGACTCAGTTGAAGACAACATTAACAACAACAAGTCAGACATACTCCTGAAGTGAGCTTCTAATGTACACAAACTGCAAAACATTTGGACAGAAACTTCATTTTCTTACAAATTGAGAAAGCATCCTGCACACAATGGATGTTTTTATTTTGTTTTTTAACAGAAAGAACTTCTGATTTTAAATATGAACTGAAACAGTCATAAAACACCACCCAAAACAAAACCAAATTTAAATTTTTATCCAATAAACACTGGGGGGAAAGCATCAAAAGTGGTTACTCAGTTTGCAGTGACTTCATTTCCTTCCCACTGCAGTCTGTGTACAGAAAAACATCCTTGCTCCCCGTCTTTAACAAATATTAATTCATGCTGGGTATTTTAAACCCTCTGAACCACTGAATAGCAGCAAGTACAATGTTTCCAAAGGACATTTCGCACTTGGGAAGGATTGTACATAGGCATTGGATTGAAAAATATTAGACTCTAAATCTTGGGTGCAAAAAAAGTCTCATCATGCAGAAGTCTCCAAAGACTATGCCTGTGACCCTCAGGATTTCATTGGGGTAGATAGCAAAGGAAGGTATGTCCTAGAGCACAGCTGTCCTGATGGCTCATGGGCCACATGCGGGCTGTGAGGGATTTAGTTGTGGCTCCTGGACCGCGGCTTAACCATTGCTGCCCCATCACTCTGGCTACAATAGCGGGTAGGATCTCTGGGCTCGCTCTCCTCTTCCAGCTGCTGCTTCCTACCCTTCTCCCATGTGCTGGGGCAGTGCCCACACAGAGAGGATGAGTTCAAGGCTGTGTGGTGCAGAGGCATCTGCCTGGCACAAAACCTAGGGGCCTGTGGCCCTTGCTGATGCAGCCCAGGGTTCATGCAGCCCCCAGCTTGCAAGTTGGGCAACAAGTCATATCCTATATCAGTCAAATACTACTGTATAGAGTTATATAAGTACACACTATATTAACTACTATCACATTTATTATCTTTTCATATGATGAACTGCTTTTTATAGTACATATCCCATTGTTATAAAATGCATTAAATGCAAAACCTCAGTGCAGTAACAAGGATATAAAATATCAACTAACATTTAAGTAATTTTAAATACATGTTGAAACCCTGAAAAATGAAATTACACCAAACCCCACCCCCAAACAAGCCTTTATAAGCAGCAGCTGTATGCAGCAATTCAGTAGCTCCAAGCTCCTTAAAGATGCAATGACATGTTGCAAAAGACTTCTGGAACTTTATTTTCAATACTACTAGATAAAGTAAAAAAAAATATCAGGAAGTGCAAAAATTAAAATAAAAGGAAAGTTTCTTGAGCTTGAAATCAGTAAGAAACTCACATTACAAATGCAAAGTCATGCTGTCAAAAAGTAGAGGCTTTAGCTTTTGCCAGTGTTTCTTGACAGACAAACCATTTCTAAATGAGACTTTTAGCACTGAAGTGACTTTATTACTACTCTGATAAAATTAAATGCAAAAGCTGCCTAAATCCCTGAAAGCAAGCACTACCTACAGCTTGAGAGTAAACTTGAATCAATGCACCAATAATAATAAGCTTGTATTCTGGAAGTGACAACCAATACACTAAATGTTGTCCACACTAACAGAACTTGTCCCAAAAGCTCATAAAAAGTAAAAAGAGTAGAAGACTAAGTGGGACTCCTAAATTTTCATTCTATAGCACTACTTGTCAACATATATTGAACTGAAATTTAATTTAAAAGACATTTGTAGATTTTGACAACATTTTAAAATTGTTAAAGTTTTTTTTTTGCGCCAGCCTTGGCCATTTTCAAAGATCTTACTAAGCTGCAGAAATGTGGCTAAGCAGAAGACCTCAAAGATTGTTTCTGAGTGACCATGGAGTGAACCTTTGAAGACACAACTCGCTTGAACAGCAAAGTAGCTTGTCTACCTAAACATCAGCTTGTCTAACTAAACGAGAAATGAGATACAATTAAACAGAGCACAAATACAAAATCAAAGCTTCATGTTCTAGCAACTGATGCAACTAAATGTATTAGATGTTATTTTGGTATAAATAGATAGATTTTTGTTAAGTTTCTTGATATATTGTAAAAAAATAAAGCAGCTTTGTTTACACAAGACCATAAATTTGGGAGAAAAGAAAAACAGAATGAGGGGAACCAGTATTTCATAATGGTGAAGGAAGGTGTGACAGCTGAAAATTATGTCTGTGTGGTGAAGGTGCTTGCTGAACGCTTTGTGAGGATTAGACCAGGTGTTTCTTGTTGTTTGTTTCTATATGGAGCTGCATGTTGCTGCTAAGAGTTTAATTAAAGTAAAAAACTAGTGAGGCTATGTATGTAGTGAGGTCTTGTAAGATTAGTGAGGCCTTGAAAGTAGTAAGGCCTTGTATGTAGTGGCACAGTTAAAATTAACCTTATCAGAAAAATGCAAAGGCTTGTACTGCTATTTGTCAGTCATAAGGAAAGTTCATAGTGTAAGAATGTGAGTGGCTGTGAGTCAACAGTGTAGCTCAAAAGTTATAAATTGGCTAGCACATCCAGAAATTAGTGGAAGGGAGACACAGCATTGTAAGAGAAGCTACTAATTTAGAAATTAGCTGCTGACTTGGATCCAGTGGGCCCATGGATCTCGAGGAGACCAAGGACTGAATACCAGGGTCCTTCCCGGTACCCCTCAAACAGCACAGATCGGGGACACCTGACTTCACTGAGCTTTATAGAAGAGGAACTTGTTGTACATCAGGCATCAGAGGGGACTGCTGATAAGCTGCCGACGCGAATTGTTATTGTCGGTCATTATTGTCTTGTTATACTATGCATAGTTGTGTGTTTGTTAAGTTAATAAACCTTTCTTACCTTTTTGCTCCTGACTACTCTCTCAATCCCGAACCTTCCCACTGGTGGCTAGGACAGAAGGAAGTAAGAAAGAACCCTTCCCTCCAGAAATACAAATCCCGACTAACTGACAAAACTTTCAGTAAAGCAAAGACATTTAAATAAAAGTAAATCAGAGATCTTTTATGAGAATGTTTATAATCAACCATCTATAAAACTAGGGCATAGGCTGGAGGGAAATATGAAGAATTTGGCAAATTCAAGAAGACCTGCTGCCAATCTACATGCCACCCTCCTCCCACCTCGAGTCTCCCCAGCCAGTATATGTGAGGATCTATGTTATTCTGTCACAGGTAGCCAGATAGATTTTGGATAAGGGTTTGAAGTGAAAGCAAATAAATGGTTGGGCAGTAGACCTGCTTCTGCCTCTTATCAGTGACCAATCTGCAAGGTTACATATAATCTGGATAACAACAGAGTGCTGGGGACAAGTTCCTGGTGCAAGTGTTGGAAAGGTCAGCTATAGGCAGTGCTCTTCTTGACTTGCTTGTCACAAACGGAACAATCGGTGGGAAATGTAGAACTGGTGGCAACTTGGGCAGCAGCATCCACAAGATGAGTTCAGGAAGGAGAACAGCAGAGTAAGGACCCTGAACTGCAGAAATAACAGACTTTGACTCATTCACAGAATTTATGGTCAGGATCCCCCACCAGGAAGCTAGTCTGAGGGGGAAAAAGAGTCCAGGAGAGCCATTTGTAGATTAAAGAAATCTTACTGAGGGCACAGGAATAAACCATCCTGATACACAGGAAAACTAGCAAGTATGGCAGAAGACAAGCCTGGATTAGCAAGGAACTCTTCAATGAGCTAAAAAACATAAACGAAGCTCACAAGAAGTAGAAACTTGGACAAATGTCTAGGAAGGAGTATAAGAGTATTGCTTTGGCATGGAGAGATGAAATCAGAAAAGCAAAAGCGCAGCTGGAGTTGCAGCTAGCAAGGGACGTGAAGGTTAATAAGAAGGGTTTCTACAAGTATGTCAGTGAGAAGAAGATCAGGGAAATTTTGGGTTTCTTACTTAATGGGGGAGGAAATCTAGTGACAGATGATGTGGAAAAGACCAAAGTACTCAATGTCTTTTTTTACCTCAGTCTTCACAGGCATGGTCAACTCCCAGACCACTGCACTGGCAGCACAGTTTGGGAAGGAGGTGAGCAGCCAACAGCAGCAAAAGAACAAGTTAGGGACTATTTAGAAGAGCTGGACATATACAAGTCCATGGGGCCAGACAGGATGCACCCAAAGGTACTGAGGGAATTGGCCAATGTGATTGCAGAGCTGCTGGCCATTATCTTGAAAACCTGTGGTGATTGGGAGATGTCCCAGATGATTGGAAAAGGGAAAATATAGTGCCTGTCTTTAAACAAGGGAAGAACGAGGATCCAGGGAACTATAGACCAATCAGCCTCACCTTGGTCCCTGGAAAAGAATGGAGTGGGTCCTCAAAGTATTCATTTCTAAGCACTTGAAGGAGAAGAAGGTGATTATCAGGAACAGTCAGCATGGATTCACCAAGGGCAAGTCATGCCTGACCAATCTGTTTGCCTTATATGAAGAGATGAGTGGCTCTGTGGATGCAGAAGAGCAGTGGACGTGATATACCTTGACTTTAGCAAGGCTTTCGATACAGTCTCCCACAACTTTCTTAGACGCAAGCTATGGAAGTATGGGTTGGTTGGATGAATGGACTGTAAGACGGACAGAAAACTGGCTGGATCACTGGGCTCAGAGGATAGTAGTTAATGGCTCAATGTTTAGTTGGCAGCCAGTATCAAGTGGTGTGCCCCAGGGGTCAGTTTTGTTCAATATCTTCATCAACCACCTGGAATGTGGGACAGATTGCACCTTAGCAAGTTTGCAGGTAACACCAAGCAGGGGTAAACAGTAGATACACTGGAGGGGAGGGCTAGGTTTCAGAATGAGTTTGCCAAATTGGACAATTGGACTAAAGGAAATCTCATGAGGTTCAATAAGGACTAAAGCAAAGCCCTGCACTTAGGACAGAACAATATCATGCACTGGTACAGGCTGGGGACTGACTGCAAGCAGCAGCTCTGCAAAAAAAAGGATCTGGGGGGGGGTTACACCACACCCATACACATACCCACACCCTCCCCACACCCCACACACATACCCCCTTACCCCACACACAATATACAAGAGTAAGATTGCATTTTGAGCTATTATGCAATCACCTCAGATACACTACACACAAATCAGGACAGAAATATTTTAAAAATAAAATTAAAATAAGTTATAGTAGATGTTTGATATTTTTAGTATATGATTTTTCCAGTTTCAAGATGGCAACGACCCCTTCCCAAAAGGAGTACTTCTGGGGCAAGGGGAGGGACTTCCAGTGGCAAAGTCTATGGGCTAGGGGTGGGATACCTGGTCACAAGAGGGCAACCAGGGGGAGGGGCACCTTGGAGCCCTTGACAGCTCACTAGAACTTATTAAGTGGCCCTCCAGCTGAAATAATTGCCTACCCCTGAGCTAGACTGTTCTCTGTGGTGGCAGATGACAGAACAAGGAGCAACAGTCTCAAGTTGTAGCAAGGGAAGTTTAGGTTGGATATTAGGAAAAACACTCTCACTAGGAGAGTGGTGAAGCACTGGAATGAGTCACTGACAGAGGTGGTGGAGTCTTCATCCTTGGATGTTTTTAAGACCTGACTTGACAAAGCCCTGCCTGGAATGATCTAGTTGAGGATGGTCCTGCTTTGAGCAGGGGGCTGGAATAAATGATTTCCTGAGGTCCCTCCCAACACTAATTTTCTATGATTCTATGAAAAACATTAAAAAAAAAAAAATCATAGATCCTACACGTGCCCATGACAAAATGCAATATACATCATCCAGTGTACCAAATATCATTGCTGAAACTATACAGAGTGAAACTAAATCACCATGCACTCCAGAATGAACTCAGATGAAAATCATAAAGGATAGAAACAAATTATCACCAATGAGAAAACACTTATGACAGAACAACCATTCCATCTCTGACTTCACAGCTCGTCACCAATGGAAACCTATACAACATCTTCAGAAGAAAGACAACTTTACTGGATATCAAAACCCACAGATTTAACATAAGACAGTAGTTTCATGGCTTATTATATCTTGTCTGATACCTCTGCTACCCCCCCTGTACTCCAGATGTCAGAGTGACACTCTCCCCTTTAAATGTCCTTATTAGATTACCCAACTTTAAACTGTTCTTCCCTTGGTCTGTAACTATTTCTGATAACTTCTGTTTCACAGTGTGCTGCCAATCTCCCTTTTAAAGTGATCACCTTCATTTACATAATGGGGTTAAACAACAGTACAGCAGCTGGTACAACCAGATCATTTGTATCCAGTGGTTTGCAACCTGCTTAAGTCACACACAGTTGTCAAAGTAAAGACTAGCTGCCCAGCTGATTGCTATGGCTTTTACTTCAAAGAGTGCCACTTCTCCAACTGGCTGGAGCTCATCAATGGTCCCATGCCCTTCCTGGAGATGTGGTGCCCTTTGAAATAAAAGCTGCAATGAACAACTGGAACATCTCAGTGGTTCTTCATAGCTGTTTGCTACAGCTACATATACCCCCCGTTACTTTGCATGCCCTCAGTTTCATAGGGTAAACTTAACCCTACAAAGTATCTGGGTTCTTCTGAATCAAACCGAGGTTGTACCTGCTTCTTTCCTGGACCAAAAGAAAGGCATTTTGTGTCCCAAATCTTATCTAACTTTTTCTTTCAACTATCCAGTTGATTCAATAAAAGGCATTACCAAACAAATCTTGCTTCTCACATATTCCCCAAGTCATCACACATCTCAACCACAACAATATTACACAAACTGTCTACAAAAAAAAGGAACAAAGTGTGATTTTTTTTTAAAGGAAAGCCACACTGAAAACAAGCAAACAAATTTGTCAGCCACATGTACTGGAAGTGTGGCATGAAAAAGCTTACTACTACCAGGTCTCTTGATACTTTACTGCCACCTAATGGTAAGGCAGCAGATCTTGAAATAGCTGAGTTTAAAAGTATACATTCAATGAAGAAAAGGAGCAAAAAGAGAGGCTCATATACAGCAACAGAGAGGATCTCAAAACTATTAGCTTATTGTGGCTCAATTTGAACCAGTGAGAAAAGATTATAAAAAAATGTAGTCTTGTTGCACTTCTGTCTTCTCCACTAAGAGACAGAAGAAGAAAAAAATATAGAAGAACAGTTTCAGAAAAAAAAACATGCATTAAAATCTCAAATTACCTCAAAAGTGCACATTCATTAGACACTATTATGTTGGCTAGTACAGTTCACACATCAGTGATTTTTGGAAACTGATGGTCACCTCTATGATCCCTTATAAATGGCTCAAGTTTTTAAATGGGCATGCTGTTCAATCTTGACATGCTGTACTGAACTATAATTACGTGGATTGCACACAATAGGAGCTCAGTCTACCTTGTCAATATTGAGCCATCACAAACTGCAGAATATCACTTAGGAAGGAGAATTTATATAGCACTTTACAACTTCAAAAAATAGATTAATCCATACTCTTATGAGATACAGGTACTTGTAGTTTTGTGACCTTGGGCATGAAAGAACCCATCTGTGATACTACTTGCAGTAAAATTCTAGGAGTCCTTGGCTCCTGATTTTGTGCTCAATGCACTAGCAAGTCTTCCCTGAAAATTACAAGGAAATTATAAAGAAAATGTTAGGGAATGTATACCCCATTTACATATATTGTAATGTGTTAAGGACACATCGTTTTTAAATTCAGGTCACTGATTTAAACCAGACAAAGAACTTGAGTGGCCAGGTCACTTGTTACCACTCAATGACGACTGGAGTTGCCAAAGAGTCTGATTATGTCTATACAACAGTATGTATCTGCATCTTGGCTTGCATGCATGCAGACACACATTAGCTAAGCCTGCTTTTGTGTATTCCTAACGAAGAGGAGTGCAAGCCCCAATGCCTGGTACCCACAGCCACACTTTTCCCACTATGACTCCTGGGAGTGTAAACAATGGTTTTCAGTGTGTCACCACCTGGCGCTTCTCTAAGAATGTTTGTAATGTCCTGTGGGAGAACCTCTTGGCCCTTGTGCAGAAGTGGTTTTAGCAATGAATCACTTTATACAAGGCATTTCAAGCTCTATATGCTCCTCATTTTTGTTCTTTCATTTGGGAACCAAGCTACAGACCTCCTACTTATGGTTTAAGTGCTTTTTAAGCAGGGTAAATGTGCTGCAAGACTCTGGATGATATTTCAGCAGCTCTTTCTGAACCATGTAGAGCACCAAGGATTTTGAGAGGGTTATACTCACGGTAGAATGGAGACAGAACGTGCTGCAGATTCCCCATGTACATCTGGTGTGGAATAACTAGCTCATTGAGATGCAAACTGCATCATATGAAGATGTTGGATAACCAACAGTACTTCCACAACTCTTATATAAGTAAATGGGCCTTCCTTGTGCTTCCTAGGCCACTGTGTAAGCCCTCTGTACCAGTGGCAAGGTACACAAGTGAGAAATGCCCTATATATTCTAGCTGGCATGACTACTCTGACCCTTAAAGACTGTAGGAGTGCTGCTGTTGAAGCCATGATGGTCCAGGGAAATTACAAATCAGCAAGGTGCATTTAGTAATACCTTTTATTGGACCAACTATATAAGTTGGGAAAGATCTCAGGTGAGCTTCTGGGCACAAAATGCCCTTCCGGGCACAAAAAAAGTGGGTACACAAGTGAGAAATACCCTACCTGACCAGAGTCGGTTGCCAGTGCTGCTGGAACTTGGTTATCCCAGACTTCTAAATCTCTAAGCAGCAAGATTTGCTTGGTAATATCTTTTATTGAGCCAAGATATTACCAAGCAAATCTTGCTTCTCAGAGAATGGGCCCCATCAAAGTTTGAGAAGCCTTCAATGATGCTTATGTGCCCACTACTTCTCTACCAGAAAGAATATACAATTATCAGCCCCAATAAAATTGAACCTCAACCTCAGACAACCTGGCAAAAAAAGATTTAAGTATATATGTACCAGTTTTAGACATGTGGTAGACTATGCATTTGGCAGACCAAGTGCAAGGCAGTGCTGCCTACAATACTATTTGGTGTACTGGTATGGTATGTGATTTGTGTTCCTGTAGCATGCTATGTACCCTGCAAAACATCTGCCAGATTATACCAAGAATTTCTGAATGAAGTAGTCAATAAAGCGATCATCTGTAGGCCCTGTACATGCAGCATACATCATGCCATTGCTGGACTGGGAACAGGTGAGTAACAGAAATAAATGCACCCACATTTCAGGATGATTTGGGTGGGAAAAAAAAAAAAAAAAAGGAAAGTCATACCGGGTGCATACACACATGCAATTAGCATCACACAATAAACTTTGGAGCAGTTAGCACTGGAGAAAACTGCTCCTGAGTACAGCATCTACACGTGCACTCAAGACAGCAGTAATGTGAATCAAGGCAGAGAGGCAGAGCAGCCCCAGGCTGGCAGGGGATATTGGGGAGTCAGCCCCAAGTACTGGGGGGTGGAGGGGCTTGGCTGGGGCATGAGAGTACAGAACATGCAGAGTCATGTGGCTAGGCAGCAGGCAGCCCCTGCAATTAAGCACCCTCATGCCCCAACCAGACCCTGTCACCATCTACACATGCATTTCAGTACACTTACTTACTCTTCCATAAGATAGTACTGTCCCCGACATCACTGTCTTACGGCAGAGTTAATTTAATTTACTGCACCCTAATACCAGCGCACATGTAGATGGGGATGCTTTACTGCAGAGCTAATTAGTCTACTCCACAGTAAAGCACATGTGTAGATGCACCCACTGATGAGGAATGTTGTACTGTAACCTTTGCAGCATGCATGTATAAGTTGCTATTGGCCAATCATTTGGTATTCCATATTATTTCGTTCTATGACAATTTAAAACTTTCATAGTTACAAGCTCCCTCTCTCTCCCAAGTACTCGCATATCAGTCAATTAATTAATAACGTTAAAAGTATATAAAGAAAAATTAAAATATGAATAAATACAACACTGAAGGCATATCAGCTTTGTTAAGACCAATGCAATCTTTGTACATGTACAAAGTAAAATACATTCCTAATGTACACAAAGTAGGATAACTGAGCATTTCAGACCCTCTTCCTTTCCTCACACTGAGAAGTACTAGTGGCATGAGAATACTGACATTACAATTACACACAAGGCCAGAGAATGTCACTCTCCTAAGAAATTGAAGTCACACTGGCAATATTCTAAATGAGAATCACCTATAGTTAGTAAAAGTCTTGTTCAGAATCCTTAATTACACAGCCAATTAGCGATACTCATCTATCATTTAATGGGTATAAATGCACAGTAAGTGCTATGACCTCAGATTTACTGCAGATTAACCTCAGTGTGAATGAGCTCCCAGTTTAGCTGAATGCATTTTCAACCAGCTCTTAAGCTAGTTCTATATCCCAAGCACAGCTATTCTAAATAATTGCAGTAAATACAAAGCTAACCTTGCAGTGCTTCAAGTAATCAGGGACAATTCTATCCATACATAGAAACTATAGTTAACATTAAGGCAGTTCCTTCAAAGAGGGTGATAGAGCCTTATCCTGTTTTGAAATCCAGGGTATCACAACTTGAAACAATTCTCCTGACAGAAAGAAGTCAGAGTCCGTGCAGTGAAATCCAACAATCTGCAGGACTGGGACCTAATTTATTTTCCAAATTTCAAAGATACTATTTCTCATTCTGCAAAAAAATGCAAACCCATCCCCCAAAGAAAGCATGAACCAAGTTTGCTATAAAATCAACTATATACAGACTCTGAAGCATTTTTCATTCCTCCCACAGATTTTGCCATTGGAAGCCAAATGGTGCTCCACTATTTAAGAGGAAAGAACCGGTTTTACCAACTTCCTGAGATGTACAAGATAAAGTTAGTGTATTATTTTAGCATAGCCACCTAACTAATTAAGTACAGGTAGTCTGTCTACAGGCTATATACAAACCTATTATTCCACATTAAACAGAAAGCAATAATCTGAAAAAGCAGCTGTTAAACATGCACATTTGATTTGATTATGTTCTATTACTTGCTGGTACGGTCTTGAAAAATAATTTTGTGCTCATTTTTTTTTCTTGAAGCAATGAGAATATATTATAACCACAAGAGACACATTACCTCAGATGCTTTCTGTTTCATTTCCTTGCATAATGCGTCACATTCTAGTGAAACCTGGCCTTCTTGTACCTTGTTGCATTGCAATTCCTATAATAGGGAAAAACTACAGATTTAAAACATTTCCTCATATGAAAGTTTAAATTGTAGTTATTTTCATCATAAGACATTGAGAGACAGCTATTTGTTAAAACACAACCATAAAACTAATTATGAGATGCTTTCAAAACTATAATATTGCGCTTATAATTCAGATGCGTTTTCATTTCTCACTCTTTCTGATAATAGTAAAGATGACAGTTTGAGTACAACCAAATGTTAACTTGACTCTTCCTTTCCTCCCCCACACTATATCTTGCTTACCTGTTTACTTAAAAGTAAAAACTCTAATTCCCCTACAGTTAGACTCATGCAGGTCAGATGCCCAGCACTCATACAGAGCACCAATGACTTCAAGATGGAACTGCCATTGGACTAGACCACACACACACTGAAACTGCGGGACAACTGCTGGGTCCAATAAAGAGGCTTCCAAGGAATGCATCTGTGAGAAGATTTGCTACTTGTACAGTCCGTCCACTGACTGAGCAAGGACTTTACTTGAAAGATACTGTAAAGCTATTTGAGGCTGTATTAACATTTAGCCCCTCCATTCCCTTCTATGCAGTGACTGCAACCGTCTATAATCAACAAAAAAAATTCACAAGAATTCCGTATGCATTTATTTCCCAAAAATATAAAGGCACACAATTATCAACAATGTAAAGCTTGCAACTCTTTAGGAAAACAAAAAGGGAAAGCAGGGCTCAGTCTACTAACTTTCCTTCTGTTTTTTTTACATCTTCTGTTACATTTAGGGCCCTGCTACAAGTTCAAAAAGAAGCTGGATAGAAACCAACTACAGAGTTGTTAGACATTTGTGAACACTAACTTCACATCTGGGTGGCTGTTTTTATAGCTGAAGAGTCATTTTTATCGTGTGATAATTACTTTGCACGTGTGGCTGGTCTAAATTTACAGTGTGATTAACCAGTTAATTGTGTAACATATGTAACATGTAGCAGGGGCCGCAGGGGAACACTTACGAATGTATTTACTTTTTCAAAACTAGTTTTCACCGAGTTTCCAAGCCAGACTGAATGAGCTAAAAGTGCACACAGTGCTCAGATGAAGGGACAGGTCTATTTGAAACTGCTAAAACTACAAATTCAGCTGTGATTATGTAAGCAGTTTTGCACCATTCTGATGCCACAAACAAATAATCTGCATCTGAATGAAGATGTAGTGTAGGCATGTGAACAAATAATTTAGCCAATACAAAGAAAAACAAACAAACAAGGCAAGTTAAGAGTGTGAACCTATGCTATTCTGGCAGCAGTGTCCTCAAACATACCATGCAGACTCCCAATATGTTACTTGAAGCACCACAGCTATGCCTATGCAGTGCTGCAGGCCAGCTAACTGGCACAGACCCAGCAGAGCCAATTAGTTGCCTGGCTCCATACAGATGCAACTACACTGCTTCTAGTCTGGGGGTTGTCTGTTGTTAAGCTGCTTGGCACATTTGAGGGTGCTGTTGCAGGTCTAGACAAAGGAGTTAGTCACACACAAGTAGTCAAAATTGGGACCAATCATGGTGCTTAACCCAATGGAAAGGTTCTTGGCTTTCTAACGTACGTGCACATATGTGTATACAGGTTTCCCTCACTTTATGCTGTACATGCATTCCTGGAAAACAGCGCATAATTTGAATTAGTATAAAAGGAACCCACTTTACAATGTAACAAGAGGGATACGTTCCAAGACCTTGACTGTACTGACCCCCAGACCCATTTGTACCACTTTTACAAGATAATTTTGGTACTCACCAACAGCTGCCGGGCAGCTGCCGCTGTGTGTTGTGCTTTGCACTCAGCTGCAGCTGCCCTGAGAGTGGCGCCACTGAGTTGTGCTGTGCTACACCCCCCACCCGCCTGGTGGCAGGATGCATGTGGCATCATGTCATTCCCGGGGCAGCTGCAGCTCCAGAAGCACAGGCACCGGCTGCCCTCAGAGGTGGGCTTCCTGCACATGGGTTGCATAAGAGTGAATTTATCGCGCATATAACAATTTTTTGGTATAAAAAGGGTCATCGCATAAGAGCGAATTTGCGCATACAGAACCCGCATAAAGCAAGGGAAACCTGTATATGATTCTGGTTCTCTGTTGTTAACTGGAGTCCAAATGGGAATCTGACTTAACTCTGAAATGCTAGGGACAGAAGTTATACATAAGCTGGTCTAAGTGACTGGAAACTGATTTAAACCTGTAACACAACAGAAGTTCACTGCACATAAACTACTCTCAAAACGGCTGAAAACCAATTTAAAGATAAACCTAGTTGGATGTAGTATCAGACTTAAGTGATTCAGGTTACCTTTAAACAGGTTATATTTTAGATTCCCACCAGCTGACATCTGCCTGGCATGGAGGGGAAAGCACCCACCGGGGGGCTTTTCACCCCTCCCCACAGCAGCTTGAACCCGTTTGGGATCACCCAAGCTCCACCCCTTCTCCAGCCATCGCCTCCGAGGGGCAGGTATGCCGCCCCCACCCAGCCAAGATCTGCCAGGTGCAGAGAGGAAAGCGCTCACCTGGGGGCTTTTCAATTCCCTGCAGCTCAGAGCCCCACCCCCTCCTCAGATGTCACCTCCAAGAGGGGTGGGGGGTGAGGGAAAGGAAAAGCACCCACCAGCCCAACACCAGCCCCAGCTGGGGGGGTAGGGAGGGGAGAGTAGTGTGTTCCCACCCCCTGCCCCACCACCACCCCACTCAGAAGTGACAGCTGGGGAAGGAGTGGGGCTGGGGCGATCCCAGCCAGGCTACAGCTGCAGGGGCTGAAAAAG
>NW_005841920.1:404401-414361 GCF_000455745.1 Alligator sinensis
ATGAGGGACTGTACACGTGAGCAGCCCAAGGCTCCTAGTCTGGGCCAGCGCAGGCTTCCACCTGTCTTGGCCACCCAAACACTGAATGTCAGTTCAGTGCATTACCAGTTCAATCTATGCAGCTTAGAAACAAACTGCAAAGAGCGAATCAATTTTGCCTCAGATTTTTTGAGCCTCTGTACTTAACCACTGCGTTCTCAATTTGAGCTGCTGAGCTGTCAATTTTTTCATTAATTTCTTTTATTTTCTCTCTTTCTCCCTTTTTAAAATCTCTTTGGAAGAAACGGTACTCTTTTTACAAAGTCCTTTTCATTCCTAGAGAAAAATGTAGCTACTGTAACTACTGATAAAAACTGAATACAAAAAAAAAGGGACCGCCTCCTATTTTCACATTAGCTAATCATGGAAGACTGACTATGGTTGAGAAACATTCTAAATTTCCGTAATATACCTATGCCTTCAGAGATGCACTTTTCTAGACACATTTTAAATACTATGCTGAACTCTTATGCTTCAGACATTTAGGCTGGTTGCACCTGAAAAGTTTTCATCTTTTAAATTTTTTTTTGTCTTAGAAAGTGGCAAAAAAAACCCTTTCATGCTTGCCTCTGGAGTTTCTACCTTTAGAAACCTAGATAGGAGCTTCTGCTGCTTTCTTTCTAAAAGGAGAATGAAGACAGTTTACTCTGAATTTGTGCTTATGGATATTACTGGGTCATTTTTCATGTTGAAGGCATGTCGGTTGATTCAAGTCTTTAACTCTTTAAGGTTTTCCTTGCAACTCCTCCTGTATTTTTCTTCTTTTAGGATTCAGTAAATACTGCTGAAATCAGTCTAAGCATATATCCAGGGCAAAGTGCTTCAATTATTTATGCTACTAATCTTGTACTAGGTGAAGGTAATATTGTTGTCACAGAAAAACACTGCAACTTTTCAAGTTCTTTGACTTTCAATTGTTTCTATTGATTCTGAAAATTTTAGGGGACCTTGAATATAAAAAGAGATTGCACTTGAATGAAGGATATATTGAAGAGATGCATGGAAACCTGGAATAAGGACTTGCATTTTCATTGTGGCTATACTTCAACAGCATTAAAAAATAGCCCAAAAAAGAATCTTCTGTCCTTCCGCTTCAACAGGCTAAATTTCTTCAACTTCCGATACACCATTACATTAATCTGAAGGAACCTAATTTCTGTACTTTTCTAAATGTACCCCAAACCTTTTTAGTTTGTTACACAGCAACTCTTGAATAAGTTTAGTTTAGATTTAGAAGAATGATCTTTCATTTGGGGTCTTCAAATACTTATGCAGGTCAAAAATACAGCTGTTTTACAACAGTGTTTTAAAACAGGTAGAAAGAAAATATTTGCATGGATGACTTAAGTCTGAAAATGAGTATCAGATTTCCTATTAGAAGCTCTACCTCATGATTCAAGATTTTAGATTGTATTATACAGATAAACTGGTTCTGATATCATTCTACTCTAACATATAAACTCAGAAAGATCATCATCATTGCCACTGGACTTGCTATGGCTGCTATTTTTTTTTATCCATCTACTACAACTTTTTTGAACCCATGGTTATTTTTCTCTGCCACCAAGTCAGAAACAGTTTAATTACTTCTCTCACAAAGATTCACAATTGTATGGCATCCTGACAGCTTTTAGTTCAGAGATGCGCAACAGGAAATGCACTTGGTTGTTTGAATTAATCCAGCTGCTATTGGTGTCACGGTGAGCCTGACAATGTCTGCAAAAGTAATTTGCTGCTACCAGTATCAATTTTCCTGATCAATCTATAAGAAAGTTTTGGTAGTGAGAGATTTACTGGATTCTGAAGGAGCTCAGAAAAAAAAAATCTCTTTGGTATACTCTGTTCGGAAGCACACCTCTCTGATCTACTCTGGGCATTATGTGCCTTATGATTTTGAAAAAGGTTGATTAATGGGACAAAATCTTCAGCCAAAAGCCCCCTCCTGCAAGTACCATCTGTGCACCAAGTCTGCTTGGCAAACAACATATGGGAGGTCATTCTCAGTAGTTACTTCTCAGCTTTGGAACTCCCTCCCCTTTGAGGACTGTCTGAGTCTGGACATCTTTCAAAAGTGGTTTAAGACTTTATTTGAGAAGGTTTCTAGTAGGTGGGGTTAAGTTTTGAGGTAGTTTCTGGGGAATTTTTAAAGTAATTTATTTGATCTGTTCTTTGCCTTTTATTCCCCTGAACCTTTCTGGGGGAAGGGAGTATAGAAATGAAATAAATAAGAGAGACAAGTCTACTGACTTTTGTACAGCTAATGGAAGGGTTTAAAAATCCTTTCTCCAGGCTTTATGTCCATTCTGCAGAATCATAGGATATGGATATCTTGGTTCACCGTATCCAGACCCCCGCTCTGCAGGAAATTGTACCATATAATACCTTTCATAAAGGTTATGTAATGTGACCTTGAAACCAATTAGATTTCTTGCCCTTAACTACTTCTGTTGGAAAGCTGTTCTAGAACTGCACTCTTCTGATTGATACAAATCTCCTTCTAACACCACCTACATTTATTCAGGGTCAGTTTATACCTATTAAAACATTGTCTAGTAGTAGCATTGTCCTAGAAGCTTAAATAGCTCTTCCTTTCTGATGTATTTATAAAAATCATATCCCTTATAGTGTTTGTTCTGCTAGGGGAAATAAGCTAATCTTTTAGTCTCCTTGTGAGATAGGCTCTTCCTTCTGCTTTTGCTAATCATCATAATAGCATCTCTCTGCACCTATGCCTGTGGAAATTCATCTTACTTGAATGTGGGTAACCACAGTACAAAGTATTCTTACTAGTGACATGTATGAGGGCATTAATGCTTCCCTGTCTCTGCTGGAAAAATCTCACTTGTCATCCTGGAATCGCATTTGCCTGTTTTTTAAGTGGGCACATTATACTGATGGCTCGCATTTGACTAGGGTTTTGCTACATAGCATTGCAGTGCGTCGTCTAAACACACCAGCAGCCTTTTTCCCATTGCAGCCTCCAACCGATGAATTCTTTTTAACAGTCTTCAAATGCATGACCTTCTCCTTTGTCCTATTAAATATTTTCTCACTTATATTATTTCAAACTTCAAGAGTACCTAATTCTTCCTCTATAGTACTTCAGTCATTCTCCTGCACTGGCAAGAACTCCAAACTTAATAAGCAAAACTCCCTTTTTGTGCCTACATCATTAATAACAATAAACAACATTAAGTCCTAAAATATACCCTTGATGAGATACTTGGAGAGTAAGTACTCCCCATTCAGACCAATAATTCCCTTTTAGTACAAAGTGTCATCTTCACTTTAGGCAAGCAAGGTTCTTTGGGTAGATGTGATATCTTTTATTAGACCAACTAAATAGCTGGAAAAAAGTTCTTTGCAAGCTTTCTGGCTGCTGAACTCCAAGAGAGTTCTTGGAGAACTCATAACATCAACAGTTGCCCATTGCCTGAAAAAGGGTGTTTGTGCCGGAAAGCTTACAAAGAACTTTTCCCCAACTATTTAGTTGGTCTAATAAAAAATATCACATCTACCCAAAGAACCTTGCCTGCCTATGTCCTTAAACCAACATGGGTACAACCAACACCCCCACCCCACTTCTTCACTTTAGCTAGTTCCTTATCCACCTTACAGTATCATATTAATCACCGTCTTCCCCACTTAACTAAATAATTTCTCCTGTGGCACTGTACCAAATGCTTTTCTGAAGTCCAAATAAATTAGATCTGCCACACCCTCCTTGTCTAGAAAATCACTTTTCTTAACTAATAACAAGTTAATATGATACAATCCATCTTTGGTCAACCCAAGTTGTATTTTATCCAATTTTCCTTTTTTCTCCCTGCCTTTAATCACACTTTCCTTCAAAATTTATTCTAAAACATGGAGATTGCTCCACTGAAGTCAGATTAAGAACGAGAACTCAGATATTTAAGAATGGGAAAATATTTGAAGTATTATATTTGATATTCTTCAGTCACACAGCACCACTCCCAATTTGACAGTTTCATTAAATATCATCCCCACCAGATTTACTCACACATCCAGTACTTTCCTTACTGAAATCTAAACCAAAGCATTCATCTAAATTTTGGGGTTATTATAATATGGCCCCATGTTACACATCTCACCTTCATGATCACTGCTGTCATCAATAACGTTTTCTATCTCCTAACTGTCCATCTCCTTAGTAAATATACAGATGAGTCTTTCCCTCGTTCAGTTCAAAGCTCTTATCCGTTTTGCCACACTTGATCCCAAAAGTCTAAATACCCCAACCAGCAATCTCGATGCTAAGCCAGCCTGTTCTGTGTTGACTAAACCAAGCCCATGGCCTATGAGACATATTTGAGGGACCCGTAAATCCTTCACTCACCTATAGCAAGGAACTATTGTAGAACTATGTACTCTGATATCCATCCAGCAGTCAATTTCTGTATAGAGTGGTTTTAAAACAATCCTGCAGTCAGACACCCTATTTTATTGTAATAAGTTAGTAATTATTTATTACTGTAATACACTAGGGGTAGTGGGCAGGGACATGCAGGCAGCAGATCGCAGCTCTGCCCTGGCTCTGAACAACATTGTCACCGCCACAAAATCCCAGCCCCAGCCCCGGAGCAGCTCCCCACCCAGCCACACACCCTGCCAACACTGCCTGGCCTGGTCTCCATGGAAACCCTGGCCCCGCACTGTCACAGCCCCCACACTCCTAGGGTCTCCATGGAAACCAGCCACAGCAATGTGGGCAAGGGCTGCTGGGAAATGGAGCCTGGCTACTGGTCAGATCTGCCATTTTGCCCACCCCTGATTTATACTAAGAATAACACCACTGCATTTGCTTTTAGACTTATTTGGGACCTTGGCTGTATAAATGGATTTAAAATTCAAAATTTAACAGATGGACTACCAGTTTTAACAAACTAGATACTCTCCTGATCTCTGTTAGGAAAAAAAAATGTACTCCTTCCTCTTAAACTGAAATAAATCTGTCCCAGATTATCCTGCTATTCTCCCAGGGGAGTTGCAAAAATCCATGTGAATATGCAAAAAGAGAACTGCATGAATTACAGCACTTTTAGATTCTAGACTAACAAGACTTAACATTCTTTAATGAATCCTTGGATTTCAGGGGCCAGATCTTCCACTAATTCAAACTGTTGTAGAACCAATAAAGTAACTGGAGCTATGCCAATTTGAACCATCCAGAACCCAGGGTGGATTTAACAATACAGTAAAAAGTCTCTCCCAGAAGTACAAACTGGAATTTACCTTTTTAATTCTCTTGCAAGGACATCTGAGTTTAACCTTCTGATTGCAATTTCCAGGACAGTCACCTGGATGGCAAGTCTCTTTACATCGATGGCCACAGTGCAACTAAAAAACAAGACCAATTCTCTGCATTACAAATGTTTGCTTTTTGTTACTGACTGCATTTTAATTCCTTTTAGAACAAATTATACAATGTAAAGTACTATTATTTTTAAGGACTCCATTTTCAAAGATTGATTAAAAGCACACTGGTTAGTTTTTAAAACACATTTTTAGAGAACACCACATGCTTCCAGCACACTAGAAAAAAGTAGGGGAATAACTAAAGATTGAAGGTATGAAATGCACAACAGAAAGTCTTTCATTAAATGATGACAGGAAGAAAAAAGAAGAAAAGTTTCTCCTATGCTAATTTTGTACATATTTTAAGAATGTTTCAAACTATAAAGAGGCCAGACAAAATACATCATGTCTCCAATTTAAAAAAATATCTTTACTATGTGTTTTTGAAAGATTACCCTATTTTTTTTTTCCAAGATAGGAAAGAGAAAAACTTTTCTAGCCTAAGTAGAAATCCTTTACTATACACAATTTCAACACCATAATTCAACTATTTAAGAAGATCCTCATGCTTTTACAGGACAGGGTTTTTATCCTAATTAATTAAGCTTATTATTTTAGGAACTTTAAGACATCACTTATTTCTTACGGCAGCAATTTGACTGCATGCAATTTAGGGATGCACACAATATTGAGCTAGACATCAAACAATAAAGAAGAACTGAGAGGAGCTGTTTTATTTGCAGTAAAGACCCATTTCCCATATCCATTACATACACATGAAATGTTTGTATACCTGCATTTTTCATCCTCAGGTACTAGATACAACATTTATCAAAAATCTAAAATGCTATATTTGATTCAGAAATGTATTTATAAAGGAACTTTAATCCCTGAACTGTTTAAAGACCTATATCGGGAGGTGCTTATAGTTTAAAATAAACACTCAGTTGCAGACTGCCATCAAGTGATTAATACCCCTTGGAAAATGTCATGAAAGCCACAACTTTAATATTTAGGATGCATGTTTTTCACATTTACTAGCAACTGGAAATGTATTTATATTGCATTATATATGACTAAAAAAGTACAAAAATACAACATTGCATACTACTGTAAAAGTAATCAAATTAAGGATTTTTTTTGTAGGTTGGCTAATTCAGGTTCACAGACTTAAAAAGGAAGTAGTAATGAAATGACTTACACTGCCCATAGATGGAGAACATACACTTTACAGACAGAATTTAAAAAACCCACAAATCCAAAAAACACATTTTTCAATGGGATGTTCTGCAACAAATCTTACCTGACACCCCCACAATGTCAGCCATACTGCTACAACTGCATTTATCTTTTTAATGCAGTATATTTTATTGAGGAACACAAGGCTGGAAAGGACATCCTGGATCATCAAGTCAGAAGCTCTGCTTCCATAAACAACATTCTAGCCTGTTCAAGCTTTAACTTTTAAGTTTTTGGTTGTTTTTTTGTTTGTGGGTTTTTTTGTGGTTTGTTTATATATTATATATCTCACTGCTCTTACTGGAAAAGTTGTTCCATTTACAATGTCACTCCTCGATAATAAGCTTCCTTCTGATTTCCAGCCTGAATTCCTTCATGGCCATTTTATGCCTAATTAGTCTTGCGTCAGCATTATCTTTGAGTGTATACCTCTTTTCTCTTTTACTGCTTACTGCCCTGTAGTATTTGTAGACAGAAATCATATTCCCCTGATTTCATTTTTATCCCTTTTTCTTCAGTCCTCACATTTGTCTGCAAATATCTGTTCTCAAGTTTTCCATGCTACAGAGGTCAGCACCACACAGACATCAAGTACAGCCAGTTTGCTATGTCAAATAATTGGTTTCCTTTTCATCCCTGAAAGTTTAGGCAGCTCACTACTGAACACAACCTTGAAAGAGACATCTGTAGATTATTCTGTAATCTTTAACCAGTAGAGTATCCTCTTCTATTCCTTTTCCTGGAGTTGGAAAACAATCAAGCAACAATATGTTGACTTCATTTGTATGCCATTATACATGTCTAGACCCATCCTGAACTATCAACTCTGGCTTTCCCTCTAAATTGGGAGAATTTATATGAAACACACTTCTTGGATACTGGCAGCGTTAACAGATGGCATGGGCAAAAACCAGCAGAGATTACCCTAGAATGGAGCATCCATGTGGTACAGCAATGTACAAATTAAGAGTATATACCATTATGCAGACAAGGTTCTTTGGGTGAATTTGATATATTTTACTAGACCAACCCAAATAGTTGAAGAATAGTTATTAAGCAAGCTTTTGGGTTCAAAAACCCTTTGTCAGGCTAAGGAAGTTTCAGCAGTTGGTGCGTGCTCTTCCTGGATGGAATGAAAAGTAAAGAAGCCAGCCTTTTCATCCAGGAAGAGCACACACCAAATGCTGAAACTTCCTTAGTCTGACAAAGGGTTTCTGAACCCGAAAGCTTGCTTAATAACTATTCTCCAACTATTTGGGTTGGTCTAATAAAAGATATCAAATTCACCCAAGGAACCTTGTCTGCCTATGTCCTTAGACCAACATGGCTACAACCTACACCCCTATACCATTATGCAGCACTATAATGGAATATCAGCTGAGGACTATGAAATTTCCATTTTTGTTTCCTCTGGAGGATGAAAGAATTCCCCCTGCACAGCTCAGCAGTACCAAGGCAAAGTAGGGAGAAGTATGTATCCAAAACAAAGAACAAAAAATTTAAAGGAGTCTAATCATTTGATGGTGAAGAAACATTTTCAGCTAAATGCTATTCATGAGGAGTTCTGAAAGAAGTGGGTTTGCATACTTAAATAAGGGATCCAGAATAAGGCTTGAATGCTAAATAAGGTTTTTTATTAAGTCTCCTACTGTTCCACTGTCACCAGTGCTGCTTCTTGAGTGGAACTACTAATGTAAACAAACCACCACCACTTTAACCAAGATGAGCAGAGTTAAATAACACAATGGTATAAAAAAGTATTGCCAGCGTTAGTAATGTTACTGTCTTTTCCAGCAGGGCAGCTGTGCAGTGGGAGATTTTTTTTTTCCTTTTTTTTTTTTTTTTTTTTGGGGGGGGGGGGGGGGGAGGAGGGGAGGAGGTTGTTTTGTTTCATTTATTTTATGAAAGCTTAGTGTATGCACTCAAATCTAACTAGAATACAAAGCCTGTGTTCTTTAGATCCCCTTTCCACTACAGCAAAACCCTGTGGTTCATGGTTATGGGACCAAATGCTGCCTTTACCTGACTACTGTAGTTGATGTCAAATGTTTTAAAGGAAAGACACCATAAAAATGCAACTATGGAAACACAAGGCTCTAAGAAACTCCTTTCACACAGGCAACCAGTTCAGATCCCACATCCTCATCTCTGTCAGAAGCAAAAAGAAGACTGCTGCACTTCACAGCTCAGACTGAAAAAAAGCCACAGAAGCAGCCTTTTCTGTGCACAGACTGGAAGACACCCCTATGTACTTGGCACTCATCTTTGGTGATCATTAATTGCACAGGATTTTTCCTCAAGCGCATGATTTGGAAAAAGAGAGAGAAAAAGATTTTTTAACTATTTTTAAAAAAGAACTATTAATCTGCTAGGTACATCTCCTTATCAAGATCCTCTTACATATGCAAAACAGCTACCATTTATAGACATCCATTGCCCTCTACCAGTAACTAGAAGACAAATATCCATTTGAAAAGTCCATCAATAAAACAAATGAATGGCACTCAGAAGCCAAATAAAAAGACAGACTTCCTCCTTCAGCCCTAGAGGTGGCAGGCCTTCAGTTTAAAGATGAAACAGGATTATGTAGGAAAGCACACATTGTTGCTGCTTATGCCAAACTGTCCTGTTGAGAGAACCAACTCAAGAACACATTTTTACAAGCACTGCATTCACTTTTAAGAAGAAATATTCAGCAAACCACCTGGATTTTCAAAATATAGTCATTCAACCAGAAATAAATGTTATACTTGTAAGTCATTTTGATTCCCAGAGATGTTCCAGGGATCAAGGAAGGTAAAGGGAGCCTATCCCCCCACAATCAAGTACTTAAGAGAATGAGTTTAGATAAATGTTAATAGCAATGTTAGTTGATATTGAAATACAAATTATATACAAATAAGACAATATAGGTAATGCACTTCACACCAAATAATCAATAATTACGTATTGGTAAATTTGTTAATATTTGAAATAGTATATTTAAGATTAATTTTCTTCTAAGTCCTGAAGTAGGTGGCTACCCCATTAAGGACAAATACTTTTTACCTAGGTTTAGAAAGTAAGTTTTAAAAAGAAGCACTTATCTTAGTTCATCTGCAGATGGGTTAGCTATTCAGGAAAAAATCTGGTTCAAGATGGAAGAGAAAAGTTTCCAAGGTGAACCTAGGTTTGTAGTCAATTACCTAACTCAACTTCATAAGCTTTCTAAACAAGGGTAAAGAACAGAGAGATGTACCGGCCAAGCTGTACCATGATTAACATAAAAATACCGATTTTTAGCCCTTGTATAGATTCATAGATGTTAGGGTCGGAAGGGACCTCAATAGATCATCGAGTCCGACCCCCTGCATAAGCAGGAAA
>NW_005841920.1:415432-450584 GCF_000455745.1 Alligator sinensis
CATCCACCCCTCCTCCTGTGTCCAGGCATTTTGTAACCTGGTCATAAAAAGAGACTAGATTGGTCAGGCATGATCTGCCTGCCACGAGCCCGTGCTGGTTTCCCCTCAGCATAATTTGTCTTGCTGGGCTCTCACAAATGTGAGCCTTGATAATTTTTTCAAAGACTTTGCCAAGGATGGAGGTGAGACTGACTGGCCTATAGTTGCCCGGGTCCTCCTTCCTCCCCTTCTTGAAATTGGGGACCACAGTGGCCCTTTTCCAGTCCTCCGGGACCTGGCCTGTGTGCCACGAGTGTTCAAATATTCCTGCCAGTGGCTCTGTAATGATGTCGGCCAGTGCCTTCAGCACCCTCGGATGGAGCTCATCCGGGCCTGCCAGCTTAAAGGCATCCAGTTCTTCCAAGTGACCATCTCAGGGTCTACGCATGGTAGTCTGGCGCCTTGCTGCTGCCTCTCTACAACCCCAGTGAGAGACTTGTCCTGCCCCTCACTTAGGAACACTGAGGCAAAGAACTCGTTGAGGAGTTCAGCCTTGTCCCCTCTGTCCGTCACCAATTGTTTCTGCCCATTTAGCAGGGGTCCTATTCCTCCCTGGGCCTTCCTTTTACTCCCAATATATCCAAAAAACAATTTCTTGTTGTCTTTTACTTGGGTTGCCATCCTCAGCTCCATGGTAGCTTTGGCCCGTCTAACTGCCTCCCTACAAGCACGAGCAGAGGAGGTATATTCATCTTTGGTGATCTCTCCCTGTTTCCACTTTTTATGTGCTCCCCTTTTGTCCCTTAGGCTGCCCTGGATTTCTCTGGTCAGCCAGGGAAGCCTCCTGGCCCCTTTCCCCCTTTTGCCTCGCTCAGGGATCGTCTTGCTTTGTGCCTGAAGGATCATTTCCTTAAGGCACAGCCACCCTTCTTGGGCTCCCATCACTTCAAAACTCCTACTCTGCAGTGCGTCCTTGACTAATCGCCTGAGTTCATTGAAATCAGCTTTCCTAAAGTCTAGCACTTTCACCCTACTAGTTACCTTACCCACTCGACGTGGGTATATGACATGATATATAAATTATGTCATGTCCTAAGCCAGATCTAACTGGTATAAAACCACTGAAACTCTAAGTGACCTTTAGCTGCCTTCTGACCTTTTTCTCTCACACCTTATAAACTTCTCTCACTTACGATATTTCTCACATGGTTAATAATATTCTTTGTTTCATCCTCTCTTACCCAAACTCTGCAAGCAAATGCTATACTATATCGCTGTTAAGCAGCTCAAAGCCTACTACAGCTGAAAAACAGAAAGAGAAGGTAGGATAGTTTTTTAAAATACAAGGATTATGGTACTGACAAGTTAAACTATATCAAATCATGGTGAATAAAATACAACTAAAAACTTATCTCTGTCATAACAAATACTGACTACACAGACCAGCCAAGCACATTAGTGAAACAATTTAAACAAAGATCTACATATACAGTTATGAACCTACATGCTTAGAAAGGTCTAACTCAGGAAAATATCCTTTTTAGAACTGCCCCAAAACATTTTAAAATGTATTATGGATAAAGAATCTGAGTAGTCATTACTGATGGAAAAACTACAGTTTCCTCTAACAGGATATTGGATTATAACTACCAAATAAAGAAAGTACTTCAAAAAGTTTAACTGGCATCTGTGACAGTATAAAAATCCTTGCTGTTCCCTAATGCAGAAAGGAAATCTGGACAGAGAGAGAGAAAGAGGCTATGGAAGTCCTTTGAATATTTTGCACTACTGTAGCCAAAACAAAGTATGGAACCTGGCAAGATCTTATAGTTCCTGTTATATCTTTTAAGGCTCTGGACAATATAATTGTTTTTCATAATTCCCCAAAGTAACAGAAGACTTAAAATTCAGCTGTTATATTATACAGTCTCTTACAAATTTCACCAATCCTGAAGTAAAAAGACAGTAGTGGCTAAAGACTAGCACTTAAGAAATAAAATACTGCCTTTCAATTAATTGCTTTTCATTACTTTATTATTCTGGACTGTGAACTGCAACAGAGGCCATGGACAGGCATTAGATTTGGATCAGGAAAAATGCCTTCCTTCTGGCACAAAAAGCCAGCATATAACCATCTAAGTGTTTTTGTGCAGAAGATAACAGGCTCTTGTGGTTTGAACCATCCCAGGACTCTGGGAAGGATCCAGCCATGGGCATCATCTTCCCCCTACTAGGCAGGCAACAGGGGTGACCTGGATTTGTGCACAGGATGGAGGGCATTTCCCCACAGCTCAACCCATCCCGGGGACTACTACAGGTCAAGCTGTGCTGCCTACTACCCCTCACATAGACTGGGTTTACCCTATTCTGTGAGAGGCTGAGGGGTTTTTTCCACAACCTGAACTGACCCAGGGAGAAATCCACAGCGACTGCCTCCATACACAGAACCAGGTCTGTGCATAGGGCAAGCAGCAGAGGCACTGTGGCTGCAACCCTTCTGGAGCTCCTGTCATGGTGAAATGCCCCCAGCCCTGGCACAGATGGTGGTCACCCTAGCTATACAAGAGTGGGAGGTGGGGGCATTCCTCTGCAGCTCGCCCCATACTGGGACACCTGGGATAGGTCAAGTTATGCTGCCTCTTCCAGCTACTCTGTTTTGCAGGGGAGTCTGCAAGCTACTTATAACGGGGCTCCCTCAAGAAGGGGGACCCAAGGAGCTGTCCTCTAGCCCTCCTGCCTGAACAGCTGTGTGACTCTCCACCCAGGGAGCTGGAATGCCTGTATAAATACCAACCCCACAGTTTCACAGTTGGCAGAAATCCAACCTCAATTATTTCACAATGCATTCTATTAATTTCCTAATGAAATGCCCATTGTGAAAACATTTGCCTGCTTCTTCCTCTGCTACTATATTATCAGTATGCTCTGGACTTTTAATGATATCCTTCAGACAATATTTTCATTTAAACCATTCATCTCCCACTGTCTATTGCAGTATTTTGACAATGTGGCCTGACAAGTAGAATTTCTGCTCTAGAAAAGATATGTATTACATTCAGTAATTTAATTTGTTTTAAGTTGTCATGCTTTGATTTTCAAAATTTATCTAACATTCCTCCAGGACTTTTGTTCCTTTTCCAAGTTCCTACTTGTAGCTTGGTTCACTGAAATCATACATGACATAAGATTTTCAATTTCATTCTGAGAAAAAAAAAAATGACAGGCAGGTTTTCAAAGCCTCCAAAGCCATAGAACCCTATTTGTGCCCGTTACCCTTGAACCAAATCACTTAAACCTTGCTACAAAGGGGGCCACAATTGGCTGAGTCTCTGCAGATTGCAGAAATTAAATATTCCCAAACTTGATTCTTCAATTTTGCACTTGTTTTACTTATTCACACATCTTTTAAAAGCAAATAAACAAGTCACTGAGAAAAAAGGATCCTGGTTTTCTCCATTTAAAAATGGCAAATTCATATATATATAGCCAAAGACTATATACATGTATGTATGTATCAATTGAGCACAGTGTTTTATTGATATTTACAATTTTAAAGCAATATGGAAGCCTACCAATGCCTCAATTATTAAAATAAAATAAATTCTAAATACCTATAAATTTTGGTATTTGATTTTGGGTTTTTATCATGAAAAATCAGAGCTCCCCCTACCCGCTTCGCTCACCAGATCATAGGTCCAGGCCCCTCAACCCCAAGCCACAGCCTCCCAGCCCTGCAGGTACAACTCATTCCCCAACCTCTGCCCCCTGCCGGTGCCCTGCACTCCCCACCCACAGCCCTGTCCTCCCTCCACCCCAGCCCTGCCAGGGACCCGGGTCCAGAGTCCCCTGTACCCCGCAGCAGAGTCCAAGCCCCGGCTGCCACCCATGGCCCTGAGTGGGAAGCACAGTATAGAGCCCAGCTTCTCCTCCCCTAAAGGCGGCACAGCTGGAGCAGAGCCCATGGGGGAGGGCGGGGGGAAGGCTGCCCGCTGCAGGCTTGGGGCTCCCTGTCCTGCTGCCTCCACAGCCCAGCAGGCAAGACCTGGTATGGCACAGCAAAGCAGGACTGGGCAAGGAAGCTCCTTGCCTCTGTGAGCCCCACACCACTCTGGCAAGGCACCCCTGCCCACCTGGCAGCAGCGAGGGGCAGAACTCCGCACTGCCAGAGGGTCAGTCTAACTCATGGCACTTTCTGTGAAGCACCACGAGTTAGACCAGGGAGTTACACATCTGTCAGCACCCTTAAACTGGTCTTGTGCGAACAGTGTGGATTGTTTTCTCCCATAATGACAAACAGGCTAACAACCTGGGATGCTTTTTATATTAGGCAGAGGAAAAGGTAGGAGAGATTATTCCTTCTCTGCTACCCTCCTTCTTTTGAAACAAAATAGCAATTTTCTTATATATAAGACACCCCCAAATGAAATACACACCTTGTTTTCGGAAAAATTATTTTTCCAGAATCACAGCTGACCGTATGGCAAAGTAAATCCTCCTGGGAACACAGAGCATCAAGGAAGTGTGACACCCATAAGTTCCTGGTGCAAGTTGCCTCATCCAAGCTATCTTCTCAGATGCCACACTTCCTGGATAGTCTAAGTTTCCAGGAGGACAACTTATTGTAGGTCACACAAGGTTAGGCTCTAGCCCCTTGCAAAGACAGTAGAAAGACTGTTAGCTTTCCTATAAGTAGTTCTTTATATAAGTTCCTATAAATAAAGTGTTGTTTCCACATAGCAAGCCTCATAAAGATACTACTAACAGCTCACCTGCTGCTTCAGGCACAAGCTACAAGGCTGAGAGAGGTTCAATGCACGACTTTGCAGTGTGCGTTTTAAGCAGAGAAGCTGCTTTCTTTGCTGGAGAAGCGGCACACCAGGAGACAGTGTATGTGTCATGCAGCTGCCAATATGGCAATGCTTGTGGGGGAGGGGAAGGTGTGCACTGTACATGAGAAAATCAGTACCTACCTGTGATCTCCCTGCCTGTATCATACCTGTTTTTTTCACATTGAAAACCTGTATTGCCTGTAGTGGGGTATGGGTGGAAGAAATTGCAACATGTAGCCCCCTCCCAGATATTTCCCACACAAGTACCTAAATTTATGAAAGCAAGGAATGACAATCCAAAAAAAGGCGGCAGATGAAAAACACTGCTTCCTCAAAAGGCCTGAACAAAGAACATTACTTTACCACTGCAGATTACCTCTTTTGGACACTGATTTTGGCAAGAAGTAAGGAGGTCCTTTTCTTTCAAGTCAGCACAAGTTATTTTTCTGTTAAAAAGAAAAAAAAAAAAAATGAATTTGTAACAAAAACTGAAACAAAAAATAAATAAAAAAACAAGTCTAATTATTTAATATTTTTTGCACTGTACACAGATATAGCTTCAGTTGCCACAGGTTTTATCCAACAGTAGCTTTCCCAACTAAGACTTATTTGAGAACAGTTTTTACTTTCTGCTACATAGCAATTTATAATGACCGCCATCTTCACTAGCATTAGCCCCAGGTAGATTGCACTGCTTCAGTAATGTAACGAGAAGTTTGCATGGGATATTTAACATATGCAATTCAGAACCTCCATGAGCAGGCATTTATTTTTCTTAATTCACTTCTGAAGCATAATGAAACTTCCCCTTATTCCTTTTTTTAGTCAAGTTTGGAAAGTTTTGTTTTAAAGGTTGTCTGGCATTCTTTTCCCCTATGGATTCATCTGCACCTCACAATGAACAAGGCATCTTGCATTTCAGATAAAAATTTGCTCAGGCCATTGATGTTGTTCTGTGGCACTTTTTTATCTTATTTTTTTTTAACCCATTTTGTTGTTTGGAACACCAGACTTTTACAAAGCATTTTATACTTACATAGAATTCATTCAAAGAGTTGAAGGCATTTAATGTCTATTACTGATGACAACCTTCACTGAATAGCTTTAGGCTCTTACAAAGGCAAAGTCCTCAATCACAAATTGCATTTTGCAAAGAAAACCCAAAGTTTGTTGTGACACTTGCAGCATATTCACCACAGTTGCCATACATGTACCCACAGGAGTTCAAGTAATTCGGTTTTTTGGTCACAAAAACCCTCTGATCACTACCAGCTTCTCTGCTCTCCCAAAGGAGAGCATGGATAAGAGGTGGAACTGTCCCATTCTAGAAAGACACATCCATCCCACAAAAGCTATACTCAGCTAGCGGATGTGGGACTTTCCCCATGCCAGCATGGGAACAAGCACGAGTGGCAGTGGGGTATTTACACCTGATCTCCCGCCCCACCTGCCTCTGCCCTGGGGTGGGTCATTCTAGTCCACAGCCAGAAAAGGTTGCCTACCTCTGATCTAGTCAATAGATTTTTTGATCCAAGAGATACTGAGATCATTTTGATAACTAAAGGCTTTATTGAATATGCATTAAAATTTATTAAAAGGCTTTTGGGAAAAAAACAGCATATGCTAGAGTCCAGAGGGTAATACACCACTGGTTTCCATCTCACTCACAGGCAGTAAAAAGAAACTGAGGGTAGGCTGCAGATGCCCCATTCTTCTTACCCTCTTATAGGAGCAGGAAGTGAAATGTGGTGTACATGCACCCCTGACAGACACTTCTAGTCACTCGGGTGCTCCCGTGGCATCCAAAAGGACATATACATTAAGAACCACAAATCACAAGATAATTTTGAACTTGCACATATGTTTGTGTTATTCTATTCTGGTTTGTACTACTAAAAATAGCATCTGACAAAGTAGGCTATCACTTACAAAAGTTCATGCCTCTTTGAACCAGTCAGTCTCCAAGGCATGTGCATCCTGAATGCCCTCTGCCTATATTCAAGAGTTAATATCCCCCCTTACACCGAGGTTTCCACAGATGTGATTAAACAGATAGTCTCTATTTGTACTGTGGAAACTTACTGGATGATGGTAATCTAAATACAACAGGTAAGAGAACTTTTACACAGACTGCAAGCATCAAGACTGGAGGGTAGGGACCCCCATAAATTGCACTGGAAGTGCCCCCCACAGCAGCTTCTTTAATCTTCCCATTTCACTGCTTGCTCCTACCTGCCCAGTTGGTGGAGGTTTTAAATATGTCACAGATTTTGCTTCCCCAGTGATCAGCAGGGCCCCTCCACCAATCAGGAGCAAGGAGGGAGGCAAGCAGCAAAATGAAAAATATTAAAAGGAACCACTGCAGGGGGCACTTCCAGCACAATTTATGGCAATCCGTACTGGGGGGAAGTGAGAGGAGAACGGGGGGAGGGAGAACAGAGCAAGAAAACAGTTTATCCCAGAGATTTCTATAGGAGAAAGATGCAAGTATTGAATAAAAAGACATGCTTCATATGTCAGTAGCTTACAGTCAGTGGGTTATTTGAGTTTTTTTCTTTTACTTCAAAGCTGCCTGTAATATTAGGTGAATACCTTTTTATCTCTTAAAAAAGAAAATCAAACTGGTGAATGGGAAGGCACAGAGCTACATTTCTCAAACATCTAAACCAGGGCTGTTCTCAGGGTGGACCTGGTCCCCAATGATGCCTGCAGGTCTCAGACTGGCCCCACACAGGATATAGGGTTGGTCTGTGGCCTGATCCAACCCAGAGACCGGACCCATATGTGTCATATAGCTCACAGGGCTAAATGAGCTTGGTACCCTTGACCTAAACCAGGGGCATGCACTTATTTTGGGTGGAGGGCTGCTTAACGAGTTCTGGCAAGCTGTCAAGGGCTGCAAGGGTAGTCCCACCCATTGACAGGTGCCCTGCCCTCAATCACCATCTTGGGACCAGAAGTCCCACCCCCTAACCCCTGACTTTTGCCACCAGAAGTCCCTCACCTTGCCCCCAGAAGTACTCCTTTTGGGAAGGGGGTTCACCATCTTGGCACTGGAAAAAAAAAAATTGTATACTAAAAATCAAACGTTAACAATAACATATTTTAATTTTATTTTGTCCTGATTTGTGTGTTTGTGTGGTGTATATAGAGGTGATTGCATAATAGCTCAAAAGGAAATCTTATTCTTGTATATTGTAGGGGAGTATGGAGGGGTGGGTATGGGGTTTGTGGGGGGCTCTGTGTGTGTGTGTGGAGGTGGGTGGATGGGTATGAAGGATTTGTGGGGGGAGTGTTTGTGGGAATGTGTGTGTATGGGTGGGTATGGGGTTTGTGGAGGGGGAGGGAGCTTTGGGTATGTAGCAGTGAGCAGAGCTCCCCCCAGAGGCACATGTGTGAGGGACAAGGGGGTGTGTGTAGAGGATGCTGTAAGTGGGTGCAGTGTTTGTGGGGTGTGTGATTGTGTGTGGGAGAGGGTGTGGTTGTGGGGCTTGTGGGAGAAGGTTTGCAGGTGTGGGGTGGGGGATGTGCATGGGACACCCCATGCAAACACCCCTGAACCGGTTAGCACCGGCACCCCGCCACAGCCCAGAGTCTGAGCACCCTTAAGCACCTCCTTGCCACCGCCAGCAGCGCACAGCCCCAGCGTGCCTCACAACTACTCCAGACTCACCCCCACCAGAGCAGATTATCTGGAACCGGCGCACGGCCCTGACCTGGCCCACCCCGTGTTGCCAATCCATGATGTGTCCTGCCACCCACTGGGCACGCAGTGAGGCTGGGGCAGCTCCACAGCTGGACTGACTTCCTAGGTAGCCCAGGCAGTGGTGGCTCCTTCCAGCTGCCACCAGCCACAGCCCCGCAGTATCAGTGGGGACCTGCACTGCACAGCCCCAACCCCGCACACCCCACACCTGCTCTGGGCCCAGAGGTGGCAGTAACACAGCATAGATGCATGGCAACCCTGTGTGGGCTCCGGGCAGATGTAATAGGAAGTGCCAGCAATGGGAGGGGGAGGGGCCACTTTTACCCTGTGCTGAGCAGCAGCTTCTGTCCCACGCTGCCATGCTGAGCCTAGGCGAGTGAACTCAAAGCAGGCGTGGGGCACACAGGGTCGGAGCTTTGCAGCGTGGGTCCCCACCAGTACCACAGGGCTGAGGCCAGTGGTGGCAGCAGCTGGAAGGAGCCTCCTGTCACCTGGGCTGCCTAGAAAAGCAGTGTGCCCTTTGCTGCATGCCCAGAGGTGGCAGGATGCCCCATGGCTGGATGGTGCCTGCGCCAGGGGACCAAAGGACCCCCTGCAGGTTGGACAAAGACCTGCTGTGGGCCAGATCCAGCCCACGGGCTGTATTTTGCCCAGCCCTGATCTAAACTAATGCTAAAAACACATACGCACGCAGAGCCAACTAAATACTTTCATAAAGAAAATTAAAAACTTAGCTAATAAAGGGGCAGTCACAGTCTGGTCTCCAACCATAGGCAGTACTGAAAGCATCAAAACTGGATATCTTTCTAAAAAGACATCCTGTTGCTCAACCAGAAGTTAACAGGCTTGATGCAGCACTTGCTGCAAGAGGTCTTATTACCTATGTTACACAGGAGGGTCAAACTAGATGACTGTATTTGTTCCTTGTGGTTCTAATGTCTTTGAAAAAGTTTCTACAAACCTCTATAATTACAATTCTGCAATATGTTCTAGTGGAACTTGACTGATTACAATTCAAAAGAGCCTAATTTTCTTTTACAGCTATTTTATCTGGTCCTCTTATTTAATGAAAAAGAAAGAAATAGAATTGGCATAGCAGGTACTATAATATTAGTACCAAATAATTAGACATGAGCAATTCATAACAGTAATAATATAAAACGTTAATGTGCTCTAAATCAAAAGTCACAAGCCCAAGAAAATTATTTAAAGCTCAAAAAAAAAAAAAAAATGATAAAGATATGAAACTACATAATTTCTTTTAAAAAGTTACTGCTACTTACAGGATTTACTTTACATGCCTGTTACCTCACTGTAATCAAGGGTAAGTAGCTAAATGAATATCATAAGTCTATGATTCTTTCCTCCTAATATACTTATTATATCAATAAGTATTTTAAAACATTGGCTGATGTTTGTATACCAAAAACACTCCCATAATAATTCTGGAGATACTTTAAGGTCAGAAGATTAAAAGTTGGACCTATTTTTGTGTCTCATTGAAGAATGACTCAACCATTTAAAGGTTGTCAGACACAAAATAACTATGTATAGTAACTAACAGGTGTGAGCACCTAATGAGATGGAATAGATTTTTTTTATTTCTATTTCTTTGGAAGTTTACTTCAGAAGGGTCAAATTCCCAGCATGACATAAGCTGGAAACCTCCATGCTAATGACTTCTGAGGACTGCTCCACCATGCATTAACAAGTGTTACATTCTGTCTGTGGCTTGAGTTAAATAGTCCACTGGTTCCTTCAAGTGCCATTTCCTTTTCCTGAGCAAAAGGTTCAAGTACAAGCATATGCTAAGATAAAAGCTTAACCCCACAGGGAGATAGCAAGCTAAACTGAGGATAATGCTATTTCTGTAGAAACAGTCTCAACAAACACACCATATAATAAGAGCATCCCCAAAAGCACTCAAGCTAGCAAGTAAAAATGAGAAGTTATCTTCAAAGAAGAATTATAAGGTAAGTAATTTTTCCTTCCTTAAAGGTATCACAGTTCTCATTACTAAACACTAAACAGCTTCTGGAAAAGCCAAAAAGAAAACAAAGAATAAATCTGTGCACCACATTTCACCTCCTGCTCCTGTAAGATGGTAAGAAGGATGGGGCAACTCTAACCTTCAGGTTCTTCTTACTTACCCTAACAGTGAGCTGAAAATCTTGAAACAATATTTGGGACCATACAGCAAGCAACCAGAAGGTTTTAAGGGTTTTTTTTTTCTTTTTAAAAAGGACAGCAAATAAATCTCCTGATGACCAGGAGATAATCAACACAGAAAAGCCTCACTGAAGTAAAAAAAAAAAAAAAAAAAGAGCCAGCTGAACAAAATCTAATTTCAAAACAAAGAACTACCCCAAATAAGTGAAAATGTAAAGTAGGAGAATTTGGCCTGTTTTGAAAAAAAAAAAAAAAAAAAAAAAGATACTACAGATGCAAACAAAACAAAAAACCCCAAAAGCCCTGGGAGCCAGTTCCTTCTCTAAGCACAAAATCCATGACATAGATAGTCTCTCACTGTAACATCCCAGCAAAAAATAATACAAGTTTTGCACAAGCTAGGTTACAGCAAAAAATTAATACCATCAAATCTGAATGGTCTCCAAGCCCTCTGAGGCCCGCTTCAAGAAAACCCTTATTGGCTTTAGATACAGAATATGAAAAACAGCACTAACGGGATGACCATATGACTGTTGAATGAATGAGATACACAAAGGTGGAGATAAAACTCAAATAAGTCCAGACCATCAGGACCATCACCCTATATTAATAAAATCTGGTATAAAAAGGTAGCTTGGTCAATAAACTCTAAAGATAATTTGTGAATCCAAATTACTACCAGTCAAATAACAACCAATAAATAAATAATAAAAAACAGCTCAACCAAAGAGGTGAATAGCTCAGGGGAGCAACCAAATGAAATTCATCAGCAAGCAGTCACAAATGAATAGGTAGGTAAAGGCACTGCTTCCCCATTCACGCTGCATGGAAGACAGAACATGTCACTGGTTGAAGTCTAATGGGAGTAGACCATCTCATATTGGAAGGCTGTGACTTGAGAGTGATCATACCTATGATCGTAGTAAATGAAATCTTTCAAGTTTTCCAATAAAAAAGTCAATGTCTTAAAAATGGAAAAAGTTCAAAAGGAGGTTTTTTTCACAAGTTTATATTTGTATATAGCATAAGGAACTTATTACAGAACTTTAGTTTTAAAAAGGTCTTTATCAATCCTGGTATTTTTGTATAAACACATGTATCCTAAAACTTTGAAAGACAACATCCATTTGTGTCAAACATTACAAAAATTCAACCATAGGCAGAAATCAATTGTGACCTTAACACACAATGAGAGCCTGAATACCAGTATATTAAACCATGATAGTGAGTCAGATTTGAAAGTACTGAAACTAAATTGATATTTGTAATGCTGCTTTTTTTTTTTTTTTTTTTTAGGACCTCTTACTGGTTATGTAGCCTTCACATGAAGTTAAAAGAAAAAATACATTACAAATGCTTCCTGCAAGCAAGTAGCAATATCTGTTTTCAGAACTGATTCCAAGCGTTATCTACTTACATGCACTCAATATACAGGTTTAAGAGTTTGCAGTGACACTTTATTTTCAGCATTTGAATACATGGTGGACACTCCCCAGGATGACATGGCAAGATGCATCGGTGAGGACAGCCAGGTGGTCGTGGTTTGGTACACTCCTCTTCACACTGCAGACATTCTGGACCTGCCTAAAACAACAACGATTTTCACTAAGCAGTAGATGACTGCTGATTGGACAACACTGGTCGACTCCCATATTTAGAAAAAGAAACTTGAGAAAAAAAAGACAGAATACACGAGCAAAACCATTTGCTTTTCTTCATCTGGTTAGCCCTTCAGAAAAATAAATACTAAACTATGCTTTAAAGAAAAGAATTGAAGGAATGCAATCAGTGGGAGGTCAGAGTCCTATATCCCCTCCTAGACAAAAAAAAAAAAAAATCCACTTCAATGTTAACACTGGATAACTGCCACTCAGCTTATTAATTCATTCCATATGAAGAACTACTTTAAATTTCCCTGGTTAAAATTTAAAAGTACTAAGTCAGGGGGTGGCATAATTTAGGTTACAACTATAAAATTTTACTTCTATTCTCTAGCAATACAGATTATCATGACATCACACTCTGAAATACAATATATTTATTTTCTACAAAAGCTTCAAATACACACACAACCACTTGCTGTATTTTCAACTGAATACACACACTGATTTGTATAACAGCCTGGCAAATACCGACTTAGTGCTAGATTTTAAAAGGTACTGGGTGCATCTACATGAGACACTAACTACACAGTAGCCTAATAACACTGTGTAGTAGCGTGCCAGGCAAAACCCATGCTATTAAGCAACAGCAAATTAATGAACGTGTAGATGCACCCACTGGGCGTCTATACATGCACTGGATCTGGGAGCAGTTCACTTGCAAGTAAACTACTCGTGAGTAAATGCTCCTGGGCAGGAGTCCACAAGTCCAGGGAGGCAGGAGCAGATTTTCTGCTAATGGCAACAAACTGCTTCTGCTTCCTGGGGCTCTGTAATGAGGGTGCTAGCCCAGGGTCTGGCAGGGAACACTGAGCCAGGAGACAGCCATCTCCTGACCAGGGCTGGGACACTGCTCCCTGCCCCCAGGCAGCTGCCTGCTGCCGGGGTAGGGGACAACATCCCCCTGCCCTGGCAGGAGGGAGCTCCTGCCCCCAGCTCCCTGATCAGGGGCAAGGGATTTGGAAAGAGCTGCAGGGGAGGGGCAGGTCCCAGCCTCCTGCCCCTATTTACCAGTGGGGCAGCTAGCAGCGAGCCCACAGCTGGGTGAGGAATCCCCACCAGCTAGCTGCCCCACTGGCAAATCAGGGCAGAGGGCTAGGACCGGCCCCACCCCTGCAGTTCTTTCCAGGCCCAGTGCCTCAATCGCCTGATCAGGGCATGTGGCTGGGACCTGCCCCGATGGGGACAGTTCTGAGTGATTGTGGGGTAGAGGCTGGAAAGCCTGTTCCCTGCTCAGCTCCACGATCATGCAACTGGGTGAGGAACAGGTTCCCCAGCCCTGCCAGCAGGAAGCTCCCAGCGCCAGCTCCACAACCACAGGGCCAGCACTAGGAGATCCTTATCTCCCAGCCTGAGCTCCCACTAGGTGCATCTACATGCAGCAAAGTCAACGGCTACAAGTGCACCAGTATTACAGCACAGTAAACTAATTAATTCTGCTGTAAGCACTGTCAGGGACAATACTGTATTATGAAGAACTATTTACTGCACTGAAATGCACATGTAGATGCTGACCAGGGGTGTAAATTGCTCCCAGTCAGCCCAGCCAGCCAGGGGCCTGCTCTGCCCCAGCTCAAACTGCTGCTGTCCCAGGCACACATGTAGACGCTGTGCCTGGGAGTACTTTACTCTGGCTCAAACTGCTTCAGAGTGTATTGCTTCGCATTAACTGCACGAGTAGATGCACCCACTAAGGTGCCTACCTGCCTTAGCCCAGTATTCCATTCTATATTCAAGAATACCAGTAAAGTTCCCAGCCCTGGTCTACAGGACAGTTCACTGCAAAGGAAAATTAAGTACATACATGCATCGTTCTGAAGATCTTTTAGGCCCCAATCCTGCAACCAGATTCACACAGATAAGCAGACCTGACTCATCACTGGAACTTTAAAGAGCACAGCACAAATATTTTTTGCACATGATCACAGCCCAATCCTCAACGATTCATAAATCAGTCAAAGCGAAAGCAAAGTTTCTCCCAAAGGTGTGTGCATCGCTCTTCCATTAGGGCTATTTCCATGACAAATTTCAACTCTCTGCGGCTTGGACTTTATGACTGTACAACTAAGCGCATAAGATTTTTTCTTCTCTTTTTAAATAGTAAAAGGTATATTTCATCCTGTTCTTACATAACTAATCTGTTTTTGGTAAAGTTTCTTTTAAAAGTGCCAGTTTTGCTTAAGCAAAAATTGTCACCCCAAAAAATTCCATTTCCAGAAAGCCAGAAGCAACTGTAAGTATAATGAAGACAATATCATAATTTAATCAAAGCATGTTAAGGCATAGAACAGAATAGATTTACACTATTCTTCTCCCCAGCAAAATGTGAAGAAAACTTAAATTTGTAATGGGAAGGTATTGTTCAGTTATAGAATATGTTTCTTGCATATTTTTCTTTCCTTTTTTTAAAAAGGCTGGTTTGTTAAATCTGCAGTTTAGTTTAATCTGCTAGATAAAACAAAATGTGTGTGCTGATGGTCAAGAATGATTTAAAAAATAAACCTGAGAAATGAATTACTGATATCCTACACCATTTGTAAGCTCTTTCGCAATAAAATTTTAAGCCATTTTGGAAGAAAAAACTATTACATTACATTAACTGAATGTGCATACACCAATAATATTATTGGATTAAAATGTTCTGTTTAGGACTAGGACAAAAAGACTCCATTTGAGACCTGGAGACCTTAAAGGTTAAATACTTTTTCTTGTGGCTGCTGTAACTAGGTTTAAAAATTATTCCAGTAGGGTTATTTACTTAGCAAATTCTAATCAACTTGAGCACAGAGTCAAGGAAACAGAGGTTCCAATGGTAAAGATAAATCTCATTACTGAAGGGTAGCTAGAGACACAGATATAAAGCAAAAAAAAAAAAAAAAAAAAAAATCAGTATTGCTTTCATTCACACATTCAATTTTTACATTTAGAAAGTGTGTCATTATGTTGTCAAACTTTTACATTAATATAGTTTTAAAATCACGTAAACTGTATTATGAAAGATTAATGAAAATTCACTTATTGTTTAACAGCATCCAATTGACAAAGGAATGATGCATTTACTTCTATTATTCTCAGAAGCTGGCACCTAGCATAGAGGTTTATTCTTATGGCCTCTAGCTAGCCATCAAGTATATTTCCTAACTGGCACTCCCTGTCTGCTGGCAGGTAGAATATTTGAGACGGACCTAAAGACATGAACGTGGAGTAAAAAAGGAAGGGTCTTCACCATGCATCACATGTAAATACATTCAGACTAAGGAACAGGTGATGCATGGTAAAGCTCCCCCACTCTTTTTTTACTCTGCAATAAATTGTTTTTATGTCTATACCTTCCACCTCACAAACCTAAAATGTAGTTAAAATGTAGTTGATAATGTGAAGTCAATTACTGGATTTCTCACCAAAAGATCAATTTGAAGCTGGACTAGTGAAACACAGGCCTGACCTCCACACATTTTAACCAGTGTAACTAGAAGGTGTTATTTTAAAACCGACTGGCCCATGTGTGAATGCTCATGAGTTTAGATCTGGCTCACATTGGTAACTTATTACTTGTAAGATAAAGTACTATAACCAGCTTGATACTAACAGAAATGTGTTCAAATAAAAGCCTGCATGGGTTTAATTAAACTTTTTAAAATAGTTTTTGGTCAAACTACATTTTGGGCATTGACAAGGTCTACACAGATTGTTTCTTAACAAGCACACAGTTGCAGATAACTAATCTGTACTTATTCCAAAAGGGAAGTAATGCTGAGAGAACTTCATGCACGCATAGTTTAAATTTTAGAATTATTTCTGAAGCATTTATAGTTCAGCCAGACCCAGATAAGGAAACAATGGAAGGATGAGTACATATCTTTACAATAATTTATTTAAGGTTGAAAGACAAAACTAAGCGAAAAGGAAAGATTGTATATAAAAAACGGGTATACTAGAGAATGGAAAAAAAATATCACCTTTATTGGCTTCCTCCTCTCCGCTACTTATATGCAATGAGTCCTACCCTTTACAGCCTCTGCCCCTCCTTGTTCTCCCTTCAATAATGCTAGCCTTCCTTCAAGAATGCTTCCAAAAGAATCCTCAAGCTTTTTCCATGCTGCTCAAAATAAAAATATTGCTTGGGTTTTAAGGAGCAACTGATAGGCATGCTCAAGAGTTCTGCTAGAACTGAGATTTACAGAGGGATCCTTCTAGTTTTGGACTGAGATACAAAATATAACTTTTGATCTAAAAGTTATACTCTGTATCCCAACTCTGTAGCTGCTCAATAAGCCAAATTTTCTGGATGTTCAAATAAAGGCAGACAATAAATAAAAAGAGAGCAAGTTTGTAATGCTCTCTCTTCATATTAACAACTGGTTCAAAGAAGTCACTGAAATTACTGTGAGCAACAGAAGCCTGTGCTTTTACTTCAATTGGAACTTTATACTGGCCATATCATTAATCTTCAACGTATTTGGAAGGTCCAAAAATTTGGACCTGGGCAGTTTCCAAAATCTTGCTTACAAAATACTTCATAAAAAGATCATCTAACAGATTGAAGCATTAAATGTAAGAATATTTCATGAAAAGTTCCCAAATCAAGATAAGATTCATGTTATCCTTGAGCTGAGTATGCCAACGTGAAGCTCGCTCTTCACCTTAGCAGTTTTCTATAAATTTCCAAGTAGTGCAACATTTCAAACAATTCTTTCTCCTCCAATTTCCACAAAAGAAGAAGAAAACCCTTGAAACAAGGATAGATAGATTCTGTGACCTTAGTTGCCTTTAGTGGCCACAATAAAGATGGTTTCCAGTGCTGCTACAAATGCTTTTGTGGACAGCAAACAGACTTGCAGCTCAAAACTAGGCAAGATAAGAGATCTTCTATAATCTCATCTTTGATTCGTTAGAACTTCAGCAACAGTCATCTTCTAACAGGGGTGGGCAACCTACAAACCTCAGATCAGATCCACACCACAGAAATGGGCTTCAGCAATGGGGGTTTTCCCAACGCTGCAGCAGGGAGAAGCAGCAGCAGCAATGACGACTTTCCCCATGCCATGGTTGGGAGAAAGAGTGATGGCGGTAGTGGAATGGCTAGAATTGACCTGAGCTAAGTCTCTTCAGCCTGGATTCTGAAAAGGTTGCCAAGTATAGTTTCACATAAATAATATGGTACTATAGGAATTTTTAAACGGTCTCTCTAATAAGACCTTTTGATAGATATTAACATGCAACACCAATGGTTTTTTGCAGATTCATTTTTCAATTCTCGCATGCTTCTAGTGATAACTGGAACTGAAATACCATTAAAGGGCTAACTGGCCTGCTTAAGTCCTGCATTGCAAGTGTAATCAGCAAGTAACTTCTTCAGATGGTAGTAGGAGATGCACATACGTACCATTCAAGATAAATCCAGATGTCTTAATAAGCAACATAATCCAAGTGAGCTTTAAGATTTTTGATTTTTACAATCTTCCTCCAAGGTCAAAAGAGGCTTTAATGAAAATACCCTAAATTACTATTTTAAATGTTAATAACAGGAAATAACACAGCCTAAATTTTGCAAAACATATCATTCAACAGAATTAAAACAAAGGCCACATACAGGCATTATGTTTCTATCATGAGAATCATCACTCTCCCAGCAGAAAATATGAGTATACAAGCCTTCATTCAATTTCTCCTGGGGGAAACAAGACACTTGAGAGATCTCCTTTGAGAAAAACTCTCTCATAAAAATGAATACCTGTACACTTCCCTCCTGGTCTGGTCCAGAAAGGGAGCAGAGCAGTGGGACAATGCTCCTTGTGCTTCCCTAGACTGTGAATCATCCTGGTCTGGGGAAGGTGTGGAGAACAAGGGGGTGGGGGGTAGGGAGTAAAAGAAAGAGAGGGGCAACTGACTGCACTGCTCCCTCTCCCAGACAAGATTTCTAATGGTAGAAATTTCTCAAAAGTTTCCACCACCAGAAATGAATGCCTGTTCAAGGCCAAAGTTTTAAGCGACTTACTTAAGGTTAAAATAGGAAAGTGGGAACAGAAAGTCCACTGGGATCTCCAATCAAAACCCTGAAACTGCAATAAAAAGGGAACCCTGCCTCAGTACACACACCTTACCTTCTGCTTGTCAGTGTTACCATTTACACTGGTAACTCTGTGACATTCTTTCACGCAGGTATGATTTTGACAGTCAAGGAGCCGTCCACAAAATCTTTTACAGGAGTAGGGTCCTACAGAGTGACACGGTAATGGACTCACCTAAAAGGTTTAAAAAAGGGGAAAAAAAAAAAACAGGGGACTTTAACGTGCATAACTTTGATCTCTTAACATTTTTGCCAAAACACTCTAACTTAAGAAAAAGTTCAAAATCAAATTTCTTTGAATGGGTTGTTTTTTCATTATGCCCATATCCGATGTATATTACATCCGAATGGTTTGCTTCTAAAAAAACAAGCCATCTATTTTTCTCAGATACTGAAAGGCCCAAAAAACTACTACTCCTACAAACTGAACTCCCATATTGCCTTCCTTCACAGCTATTATAAAGTTAATTGTTACTGTACCTTGGCAGGGATGTTGGAAGTGCAGTCATATTTAAGTCTGCCCCAGTTCTAGAATTAAACTACAGAATCTTCTTACACACACACACACACACACACACACACACACATCACTGAAGCCAGTAATATGTAAACACAGAATTTTAAAGTGTGCAACACCATAGAGAAAATGAAACAAACGTGCTCACCCACATTCAACAAGTCAGCAATATGGCTATAGAATTAGAATTTGAGCTCACCAAATTCTTGTCCTTTGCAAACACAATATGTTCATGCACAACACTCTGCAACACTGTTACCTATCCACTAAGAACTGAAAAGTAACGGTCACTTCACAAAGCGACCAACTGGTCACTTCATGCATACAACTTTTGTTTGTACAACATAGACAACTTTCAATCACCACTTTTGTCAAGGAGATAACAGCTAAGGATCATGGAGTTTATATTCCATTATAAATTTATACATGTTAGGGGCTGGAAGGGACCTCATGAGATCATTGGGTTCAGCCCCCCTGCACTTGGGCAGGAAAGACTGCTGGGGTCAGATGACCCCAGTAAGGTTTGCATCAAGTTATTTTTTTAAAGATCTCCAGGGTAAGTGATTGTACCACCTCTGGAGGGAGTCTGTTCCAGACCCTAAGCACTCGAATTGTAAATCATATCTATTCACTTATGTGGTGGGGGGCAGAGGGGGTGGGGCACATTAGAGAGTAAATGGCTCAGAGAAGATCAAGCTTTCATGGTAAACAGCCTACTCATCAAATGTTAGCAGACAAAGTAGGTTGTAACTTATGAAAGATTATGCCTAGCTAAACTAGTTAATAGGGGTGTGGCAAAACAGGCTGTATTCAATTCAGATTCAGCCCGAATCGGGGACAGTGATTCGATTACTTGCTTCGGATCACTGTCCCAATTCGATTCAGCCGAATCCAAATCTAAAGATTCAATGCCGATTCAGAGAATTAGCAATTCAGCCATAGACACAGCTTTATATGTTTTTTCTACATACCTCAAGGTCCCAGGCATGGCTCGTGAATGCTGAGATGGGGGGAAGGGGGAGAAATGGAGTGTCCCACAGGAGTGCACTTGGGGGGCCCCCTGCACCCCAGCAGACCCAGAAGTAGACTAGAAGCTTCCCCAGACCTAGGAGGCACCAGCCGCTGAGCCGGGGGGGGGCCTTCGCACTCTCCAGCAGACCAAGAAGTGGACCAGAAGTGCTTCTGGTCCACTTCCAGTCTGCTGTCGAGTGTGCTGGGGACCCCCCCACGCTCCTATGGGACGCTCCATCTGCCCCAGCATTGCAGCATTCATGAGCTGCCTGATACCTTGAGGTATGTACAAAAAACATTTAAAGCCGTGTCTGCGTCAAATTATCAAATCTTTCCAAATCTATTTGGAGGGTTCCGATTCGATTCAGTGAGATTAAAGGGTCTCCTGACTTGATTCGGAGATTCAGCCATCGAATCAGGCCGAATCGAATCAGCAACCGAAGCTTTGCACAGCCCTATGAGTTAAGTCTCTAAGGTTCCACCATGCCCTGCCCTATGCCTGACTTACACCTGACACAGCTAACCCCCTATGAAAGTCCCACCCCCAAACAACTAGGGTCTCTAGTCCCACCCCCAAATACCATTTCAACTGTGTGTAAAATGGTGCTTGCAGAAGCTTTATGCGACACTGTGAAATCTGGTGATAGTGCCTACTGTCACTGGGCAGATTGGAGACCGAACTGAAGACATTCTAAACAAGGAAAGCACCTAAAGGGGAAGGAGGTGATCAGGAACAGCCAACTTGGATTCACCAAGAGCAAGTCATGCCTGGTTCACAGTTAGGTCTCTGCTTAAGATGTAAATCTGTTACTGACTGGAGGGCCTAGCTCCCCTTCCTCACAGCAAATCCACAAGGATCCATTTGCCTTGCCATTTAACACCCAAGCGGGGTGCTAGTTCTCAGTGATTACTTCTCTTCCATCTGTTAGGCTTTGAGCCTCTCCCAAGCAAATGATACTCATCATTTAGGGAGCGAGACTTGAGAATCATATCATATTATGCACATATTATAACATGTAAGAAATGCCTTTTATATCAAGTACTAGAATGCATTTAAACATCAGGATGATATGGTTGAATATAGCTTAACATCACTTATCCACTGAGATCACACATGCCATATCAAGTTAAAAGCAAAAAAAACCCCAAGAAAACATGCATGACATCTCACAAACTCCACAAAATGTTATGGGATAACAGGCACCGAGTTGGGTGGAGTTGCAGACAATCAGGAGGGTAGAGCCAGAATCCAGAACGAGCTGGATAAACTGAAGAAATGGTACAAAAATCAATTAGATTAAATTCAACAAGGACAAATCCAGAGGCCTGCAGTTGGCACAACATAATTGCATGCACAAATACAGACAAGGAAAGAACTACCTAGGCTGTAGTACTGTGGAGAAGGACCTGGCGGTTACAGTGGATCATAAATGGAATATGAGCCGATGGCATGCTCATTACAAAAAAGCCATCATCATACTGGGCTGTATTAATAAGCGTGTCTCTTGCAAATCAAAGGAAGTGTTTCCTCTGCTCTGCTCCACACTGAAGAGGCCACACCTGGAGTACTGTGTCCAGTTTTGGGCTCTACACATGAAGAAAAATGTGGACAGATTAGAAGTCGGAGAGAGTGAACAAAAATTATTACAGACCTAAGAAGCATGACTTATGAAGAAAGGATAAAAGAACTAAGTTCTGTAGTCTGGAGAACAGAAGCTTGGGGGAAGATTTGAAAACAGGGTGCTGACAGACACTGGGGATGGAAAAACCTTCAAAGGAAAAGAAAAAAAAAAAAAGGCTTTACGGGAAGCAGCAGCTCGTTAGTTACACCTGGCTCCGCCATGTCTATATAGGTCGGGCCCTTCAGCAGGGCTTTTTGGTGCTTTTAACTAAAGCTGATTCCATCAGCAATTACATAATTAGAAAGAAGTGCCATAAAAGACCTGCTGACACATCCTATCTATACAGACCTCGGGCAAGTCGGGTCCAACTAACATGATGCCTCTTCTGGCCATGCACTAGGCTTAGTGCAGGGGCACGTGGAGTTTATAGTAAAAAACTGTTTTGTTTTTTTACATCTGTAAGCAACCATGGTCTTCAAATCCCTGAGAGGTGATTATAAAGGAGGATGGAGACAGACTTTTCTCTGTGGCTGCAGAGGAAAGAACTAAGAGCAATGGTCACAACCTGCAGCAGAGGTAATTTGGGTTTGAGATCAGAAATAAATTTCTGACTATGAGGTTGGTCAAACACTGGAGCAGGCTACCTACAAAAGTTGTGGAATCTCCATCTCTGAGAAAATTTCAAAAGCAGGCCTTTACCTGGGATGGTTTTCAAAAGCAGGCCTTTGCAGGCTTTAGACAGGCCTTTGCCTGGGATGGTTTAGTTAGAGACGATTCTGCCATGGGCATGGGACTGGGCTAGATAACCTTATGAGGTTCCTTTCAGCCCCTACCTTTCCCATGATCCTATGAAAGTGAGGAATGCTCTGCTTAATGTTGGGTACAAGTTAATAGCCAGGACAAGAAACAGAACAGCTTAAAGAAAGCATTCTGCCACAGGAATAATCTAATGGCTGGAAGATAACCTCACTTCTACTGTTGCAAGGATGATGCTTAAAAAGTTTATAGCTTCAAGGAAGCTGATGGAGTATAAAAAGAAGAAAGCTGATGAGAGTGGGAGGTTGTTTCTAGAAAATAGGTGGGTACAGAAAACAGCAAAGCCCGGTATTTTAAATAAAGATCTACCAGAAGTAGATGGCACAATAATCGGACTAAAAAGGAAGGAAGGAAGACTTTCAATTTCAGAAGCTCATCCCCATCTTCCTTACATGGAAAGCAAATTTGATAGCTGCAGCAGAGCATCTAAAAGACTTGCCTGGAACTGGAAGTAAAACCAAATGCAAAAATATGCAGGAAAAGTAAACGCTAAGTATAATAAAGTATGTAAGCAATGGAAGAGGGTTTTTAACAGTAGTATCTAGTTAATGTTAAGTAAGTAAATAGAACTCCGTATCAGAGTAAAAGTAATTCAAGGTAAAAAAATAAAATAAAATAAAATAAAAAAATAATAATAACCACATTTTTTTTTTAAAGATGACATAAAAGAACTAACAAACAAAGCCATTTCAGAATGATACTTTCTTTGCCTTTGTAAACTGTCTTTAGACAATTTCCAAAAATTGAAGACTAAGGAAAGAGCAATATGCTAGGGCTCAAGACCTAAAGATCCAGAACAGTTTCACATGAACTATGAATAAAAGCATAGTTGTTTTTGTTCATACAAGGGGAAAAAAATTAAAAATAACTATATTTTACAGGGAAAACTGGACTCTGAAATACCCATTACTGAAATAAAAGCTAACTTACAAAACAAATAAAACACTTTTAGTAGTTATTTACTGTTTTTAATGTTTAATGAACTGGAAAAACCAAAAACTGGACTACCAATTTTTAAAAGATGTGTTTAAGTAACTTGCATAAATCTCTAGTTATAACCTGGGATAAACAGGAAAACACGGATTTTTCTCCGTTAAAGGAGAAAACCGCAGGTTTCCCCTTGCAGGCTGGCAGCCTTCCAGCCTTAAAGGGGCTGCTTGGGGCTGGGGGCAGCAGGAGGAAGGTGACTGGAGGCAGGAAGCACTCCATGTGTGTACCAGTGGCCAACATACAGCCAGGCAGGGGGGTTGGAGCAGCCCCAGCAGCTGGATGCTATGGGGGGATGGGGGCAGGAGTTGGAGGGCCAGGGCTTCAGGACAGTCTGGGGGGCAGAGGTGTATGGGGGGTTCCTGCTGGCACTGGGGGAAGAAGTCCAGGCACTGGGGCTGCAGCAGGGTAGGGGGCCTGAGGCAGCACTTGGTACAACTGGCAAGCCCAGCTCCACAGCAGGGGAAGGGGGTGGGAGTCCTTCGGGGGAGACGTGGAGCTTTGTGACAAGCAGCAGGTGGTGCACCACACACTGCCCCACAACACTGGCTGGGAGCGGTGTGGTGCAGTGCGGTGGGGAGGACTAGAAGAGCAGCATGAAGCCAAGTGTGGCTCTGGCCCAGGCCATTCTGACAGCACCTGGAGGAGGGAAAGGGGCTCTAGGCAGTCTTTGTTCTGCTCGTGGTGGCTGCCACTCGTGCAGGTAGTAGCAGACCGAGTAGCAGACCAAGTCTGGCCCTGGCTGGAGGGAGGAGGAGGGAATGTCTGTAACACTCCCTGGCCTGAGCTGGAGCTCACATGCTGTGCCAAGCAGCCTGGCCATGGCCCCCATCTTCTGACCGTGCGCAGACACCCCTGCCCCCAAAAACCTTGGGCACCAGCTCCCTGTGCCACCCCCAAAGGAGTCCCTCCAACTCCCTCCCTGCCACCCCCAAAGGAGTACTTGTGAGACCAGGCAGGGTTGGGAGGCAGTTTGAGGCCCCCTCCAACAGGGCTGGGGTAGGACAGGGGGCTGCAGGTAGGGAGTTAAGGGCACCAGAAAGCATGTGGGCTGGGAGTGATGGGCACTGGCAGGGCTGGGGGGCTGTGGCTTGGGAGTGAGGGGCACCAATGCAGGCAGGGACAGGGTACTGATATATCAAGGCTGCTCAGCACCACGAAACCTGGACCTGTGCGCTGGTGAGTGAAGGAAGCAGGGGGAGCTCTAATTTTCCATGATAAAAAAACCCAGAATCAAACACCAAAATATATAGGTATTTAACATTTAATTTATTTTAACAACTGAAGCATTGGTACTGAAACTGCTTTAAAACTGTAAATATATCAATAAAACATTGTCTTCAGCTGCTACCTATATATAGCGGCATTTCATTTTAATCATGGATAAACCTGGATTTGGGGTTTTTTAATTTAAAAAAAAAAAAAAAAATTGGGATTTTTTTATTAGAGAATTTGAAGTTTTTTAACAGAGAAAACCAGGATCCCTGGTTATGACAAATTTAGACAGTAACGATTAAACCCTTGCAATTTTGGTACTTTCTGGATAGCCAGCCAAACAAATGCCTTGAAGGAATGAAGCACATCTTTAAACCTTGATTAAATGTGTGTCACTGAGATACTATGATAGCATTTTGAAATTACGTTTGCGTGACTGATATATGGACTATTCAAATATTAATGTAACCAAAGTAATTGACAAATTAAATCTATCTGAAGACATATATGAAACTTCTAAACCAAGTCTGGAATGAAAATTAAAAGGTCAAACCATTTAACACCAGGAAGTATAACAGGCACCAAATATGCAAGATATATGAGATCTGATACTCTGGTTAAAGGTATTCTTGGCTTTGTTTCCAGTTGCAGCATGCAGACTTTAATTAAGGCATCCCAAAAGGACAGACTTCGAACAAACTATTATTAATTTTCCAGATTCAACCATCAAATGACCTTAAGACAACACATACATCATGCTACACCTATGAGATATGAATTTTTATACCAGTCCAAAGCTAAAAGCAAACAACAAGACACGAGAGCTTTGATTCTGGATGGCAACTATGATTTGTTAGGTGATTTTATTACTAGATTATAACCTGATGATTAAAATTGGAATGCAGCTTTGGGCTTCTATAAGCCTCAACATGAAATATCTGTTAATTGTTCTTCCTGTATTTTAAGACATAAAAATTATAGGAAATTAAGTAATTTAAAAGGTAACACTAAGAACAAAGTTGCAAATGTTTAGACTAATATTCCATTATAGCCCAGAGGAAATCTTAATTTAAACTTCAGACTCGGATATTGCTGTATTCATATAATTTGGAAGTAATACTGGTAAAATTGGCTGTCCCAGGTGATGGAGCATTTACTGCATATATGCAAAAATATGCAAAGTATATACACACCAGTTCCTCAAATAATTATAAAGGAAATGCTAAATTGAAATAAAAAAAGAAAGCATCTATACTAGAGCTTAACATCCAAATAAAAATAATAACTTAAATCCTAAATATGAAAAATCTAGTTTTGATAGCAGAAGCATACAACTGTCAAACAATTTTTCATCATCTTTCTTACACATCTGGGGGGAGACATCATTTATTTAAAGACACAAAGAATCTACAATATGTGGGGTGGTTGTTTTGTTTTTAATTTTTTTACTTGAAAAACCCACTAGTACAATAATAATAAGGTGCTAGAGCATGTGCTAGAAAGAACTTATGTATTCTGAATGACACCAGTAGATTGGATTTGAGCTTCTATTGCTGATGGATGCTAGCGTGATAGCAAAGTATTACAAATACAGGCATCAAGTGTATTTGTTTAAATTCCAAAAATAACTCATCTGAATATTTAATGTACTAATATACATCAGAAATACAAAAACTGATATTCCAGATAACAGTCTACTTTCTCCTCTTTCTGTGAACCATTTCAAAGTTTAAGGTACTGCCAAAAGAAAACACTGCACTCTGCTGGTTGCAAGAGTGCAGATTTCATCCACAAGAGTATATGGTACAAAAGCATACAAAGCATTAAAATTTCAGTACAAGGACACCCATCACTCCAATGCTCACTGTGGCTTATTTTAGCCTGGGCTACAGTCGGAAGTCCATTGTGACCTGAATGTCACTATTACTAGAGCAGCGGTAGGCAATGTTTTTGGCTGGAGTACCTTAAAACCCACGATGTCTACCTTGTGAGGTGCGGGAGTACCAGCTTATCAAAAAAACAAAACTCTGGAGAGCCCAGAGCAGCAATTTAAAAAAAATAATTTTTTAAACAATTTCCTTGCACAGCTCATGCAGAGTCCCCCACAATTATGACAGATAACCTAAAAATTTAAGATCTCAATTTTCTCATTTTAAAGGGTCTCTTGTTATTGAACACATTTATCCAAAACCAGTCGGACAAATTGGTAAAGCCTGCAACAAAAACACAACATCAATGAAACATAAGGACTTACTTTCTCAACACCCCTATTCTAAGAAATAGGGAATGGATAGCAGTTATCCAGAGAAGTACAAGATAAAGAGAAAGGTAACATTGCTTATATAACAGGACAAAAACAAAGTTCCAAGTTAAATGAACCAGACAAGATGCAATCAAATACACTTGATAATTGTAAGTGGGTTGGCATACCTCTTGACTTGAGCATTGGCTTTGCTCTCTCGGGAGCTCCTCAGTATACACAGTCCTTGTACTAAGCAAGCAAACACATTTTTCAGCCTTTCTCCAGGTGGTAGGAGAGGACCTTCTGCTCTTACCTGTTCCTGGTAGCAAGCTTATAAGGGTTCTAGTCTGCCTCCTGACCACAAACTGCTCCTTCCTACAGCTTGCCCCCTCTGCTCACTCCTCTGGGGTTTTAATTGCTAGTGGGAATACTCCCTCATTACTTAACCAGCTACAGCTGGATTTCTACAACACAGCTGTCTGCTCCCTCATAAAGGGCCACACAACCCTGCTACAGTAACCCAAGCATTTCATCAAAAGACCAAAATATATAAAATGTGTTTTCGTAAGTCAAGAGTTTAAACTTTATTCAAATGTAGATTGTTTGATCAATATTGTAAATTTTCTAGTATGGTGCTTTAATATTGTCCTAAAATAACTAACAGCACTCATATAAAAGCACTTCATGGATCATAATATACACCCAATTAAAATATTTGCTTTTGCCAAAACATGCCACATTAATATACCTCCTAAGAGTTTCTTTTTTTTTTTTTTTAATCTCTTAAAGCAGAGTTGCCCATCTCCTCAAAAATCAGGTACTGTGGAGGAAAAGGGAGGAACCACACGCTATGCAGACTTCATAGGCCCACCCACTTGCCACGTGGATTTCCCCAGAACATGGGCTGCATAAGCTCTGCCTCCAGGGGCAAGAAAAACAGAAGCCAGAGGAAGGAGGGAAAGCCCAGAAATACAGCGGCAGAAGTAGGGGTGGAGGGAGTGGCAGCTGATAAGAGGCTGCAGGCAACAAGTTAACCACCCACTGGCTGCACAAGGGTCATGAGCTGCAAGTTGGATAGCCCCATTTTAAAGAGGCAAAACAAAATAAGATGCATTTGTCATGATCATCTCTCTGACTCACCTCATGCTGCCCAAAACACTCCCTGTAAAGGGGGAAAAAAGAGAGAGAAAACCAAAAAAGCATTTAAAATACAGTCCTTAAAGTAATAAGTATCCAAAGATGCATATTCAATTCCCATAATCAAACCTGAACTAGCTCAGTACATGCTAGCGCCCGATCAGAAAGTAGCATCACTGTAAAGGCATTCTGTTGCACTCAGCTAGGCAGCTCAACTTTTCTGAGTAACTACACTGCTTCTGGTTCAGGAGCTAGCATGCACAGATGTAGTTGGTGTACATCTGGCCAACACTGAACTGTACTGTGTAAGACCAGGGGTGGGCAAAATGCGGCCCGGCAGCCGGATGCAGCCCACCAGACCATTCTATCTGGCCTGTGGGGCCCCTAAAAAATTTAGAAAATTAATATTAATCTGCCCTGGGCTGCCTGTCATGCGGCCCTCGATGGTTTGCCAAAACTCAGTAAGCGGCCCTCTGCTCAAAATAACTGCCCGCCCCGGTGTAGATATACACTAAAACAGTATCAGTGTTTTACTGCAGAACAAATATCAACCGATTCATAAATGTGAGCCAAATTCAGAATGCTTCCATTATTGCTGCACAACATTTTTGTATTTCATTCCAATTATCTTAAAATTTAACATTCACTCAGACACAGAAACCTCCCTAGATTTTATCTACATCAATAGGAGTGACCATACATTTTAGTAAAGGTGTGCCTTAATGCAGCTACTTTAGTTCTTTCCTAACTTTTCCTTTCAGCAATATTCCCACCAGGAAAAACATGCACCACCACATGCTGGTCAGAATACAAGTCCACATCTAAGCCTCTCTTGTAGCACAGCCAATTAAGACACCTCCTAAATGTTCTAAAATGTTCCTTCACCTCCTAAATGTTCAAAATCCCCCCAAGTCAGTATCTTGGTCTTTCCAATCCCAGCGTCAGTAGCACAAGCATGACCTAACAAATTCATAATGGAATAATGAAAGTCTGGCCTGAATAAAGATTTTGGATGCAAGTGCTTAAATAAGTGTAATGATTAACAAAACTAAGTTGACTGGGCAAGAGGCAAGGTTTTTGTGATATTTTTTGGACCACCTGTATAGTTGGAAGATCTGTTAGACAAGCTTTCAGGCAGCAAATGTCCTCTGTGTAGAGGCTTTGCATTTGCATGGAGACTTTCCTTTGAATTTTAGCTCAGCTTACATCTGCCTTTTTATTAGACCTGAGGAAAGGCACTTGATGCCCAAAAAAGCTCTCCCAACTATAGTTAGTCCAATAAAAGATATCACAAAAAGCCTTACCTCTCATATTTCCTGGACCATCACAACTACAAAAATCACTCCAACCCTACATTAACTGGGCAGCAATTTTCCATACTCTCCTTAACTTCCCATAAAAATGAGTAGTACTACATTTTTCCTCAGCCTTCTCCCTAGCCTCTCATGTTCAAAATATCCAAGCCTCATCAACAGAACAGCACCTGCCAAGCATTTCTAAACAAGTCTATAAAAATACACTGTGGAATAAAAAGGTTAATATTGTTTAAAGAATTATCCATTTAACCTCTTATAATTATGGTGGTTAAATGGTTAACTGATAACAAAGCAGAATATGGCAGCTCAGACATACCTGCTGCTGGGGGGGTGGTCTCTTTAGGTGTGGGGGGGAGGAGGAGGGGAAGGAAGTGGCAGTGGCAAGCCCAGCCAGACAACACAAGCCACATGCTGGGAGGAAGAGAGCACCTGTGAGCCTGCAGCTAATTGCTTAATTGATGAGTCATTAGGCCCCCTGCAACTTCCCTCTTTAACTTCAGGCTATGAGTACTATTTCCCTCGCTGCCCCTCCTCCTCCTCCCTCCCCTGACACCTGCCTTCCAGTTCCTGCTTGAGTAATGCATGGCTTCCCTTCCCCCACCTCATTGCCAGGCTAAACAATAACTGGTAAGTTGACTGGTTATGACTGGGCTTATCAGTTAAACAATTAATTGTTTAACTTTTCACATCCCTACTGTAGAAGCCCACTGACAATGTGCATCTGATCCTCTTCTAGTGCTCTAGACCACATAAAGGATAGCAACTCACCACTGCAAACAATTCACTCATTAATTGAGGTTGCAGAGGTCTGTGCAGTGCATATAAAAGGTTCCAGCCCTGATGATGACCTATATGACTATCAATATGATACCACTATGGAATAGTTGATGTTCAGTTTGCTTTTTTAAAAACTTAGGCTTAGTGTGTATATGACTTCCTATGTCAAAAGTATATTTCACATTCAGTCCTAACGTTACAAAGATGAGCACTTGAAGGTTAGGAAAATCCAGAATTAAGGCTGCCTGTACAACCTTAAATATCCCGTGCATATATTAATAATGATACAATCTAGTCACATGATCACTTACACTTTTTTCAAGAGGGTCCTTACCTCATTCAGTGCACAGGATGAATCTACACTGACATCAGATCAGAGCGGTGTAGTATAAGGGATTTCTCTGTATTACCTCTGCATTCTTTACTACAGAAGTAGGAAGATGTATTGGAAATAAGACCTGACATTGACATAAGATTAAAGATAGCTTCAAACAGAATCCAGTTCTAAGAGGCAGTATTTATGACTGCCTACTAGTTCCTACACAGTTATAGGCAAGTCACTTAAAGCAAGCTTTTCACAGATGGTCACTAATTGCATGCTTCTGATTCTGAGTGCTTGACTTGACTTTTGGTACTCATGTGCAGGAGTATGTAGAGGCACCTACAGCCAGTAGTAGTTGTTCCTGAAACATAGGAAGTGCTAGCTATAATATCATAGGAATCTGAAGTGCCATACTGGGTCAGATGAATGGTCCATCTACCTCAGTATCTTGTCTCTAACAATAGCAAGAGCAGATGCTTTAGAGGGAGAGCACTGAACAAAGGATGTCTAAAGTGATCCATCCCCTGTCTATTACTCACTCTAGAATACATGATGGGATGCCAAAGAAGTGCATCCTAAACATCCCCAAATCAGCCCACAAAATTAACAGATATATTTGATCATCTTTCTGCACCTTGGTTTCCCCACCTGGAGAACAGAGATGGAATCATAGAAAAATTAGGGTTGATAATTTAAATAAGATAATCCCCCTTCATCTCACAAGGATGTTTTCAAAATACATTCCTCAACGTTAGCCCAACTGAGACCCTATAGTGACGAGAAGCACAGAAAAACTCATGAGAAAATTAATGGTTCTTCAAAGCAGGGGCTATATAATGTGGTAAGAAAATGAAGCATGGGGTCACTTGCCAAACAATAAGGAACATGTTAAAGAGATGCTCATTAAATGACCACGATCCAACCTGTGCAAAGAATGAGGCAGAGGTCCCTGTGGAAAAAATCATATGCATTCATGAAATAAAAAATTATCAAAATACACAAGCAGGGAGCCAAAAATGCTTGGCAGCATTTCCTTACTTTTGAGTGATTAGGTTCGCAGCCAAATGTTCTCTTAATGTAATTTGTGTGTGCACGTAAATTTTTATTTCCCATTAGCCCCTTGATAAACTAAGCATACATTTCTATAATGCCTGCTGCTAAAAGAAATTCCCTGCCTTCAGGGAATATTCTATTTTCATTAAAAAATAGACAAGCCTAAAAAACAAGATTCTGATGAAATTTTCTATGACAAAAAGCAGTGCATTCACATGCAACAAATTTGATTCACTGTCCCTTGATTCACTATGCAAACAAAACTTGTTTGCATACTTACATAGGTATAGGCACCTGACATGGGGGGCAAGGTAATGCAGTCTGAATAAAAGCTGGTTCAGATGGCTGTTCCCAAGGTCCCACAGGCTGATGCTAGGAACAAAACAGATAGTACATGTCCATCTATTAAAGAATTAGATCACTTGAACTTTTAACAAAACTAAAACCATCTGCTTAGCTAAAAATATCTGCAACATTTGGTAAGATCCAAGTTTTATTTGGTCTTATTAGTCTACTTTTCTTTTAACTGAAGAAATTGTACTTACTAGACAGAAAGGCAATGCAAAGGAGAACTATAATTTCATTTTTGATACAGCTAAGAATAGGAACTAAAGCCAAATGGCTTTATATAGCACCTTTAATCACTCATCAATCCTCAAATGCATCTTTCTCCTTAAGGTGTTCAGATGACCAGTATAAGAAACACATTAGAGGCCCTAGCATAAGTGCCTCTATCTTGCATACATCTTCCACTGTATAAAGATCGGAAATGTATGTTGTTGCTGTAAATAAGTTCTGGGTTAAGTGTGGCTAAAGCAGAAGGTCCGAAAAGCCTGTTTAAGCGACCACAATGTGAACCTTTGCAGACAATTAGTTTGGTCAGCAAAGGGAAGAAAGCAACTAACATGCCCAGCTAAACCAGATCAGATGCTTACCAAGCCAGTTTGCTTCACAAGGGCTTCATCATGACAAGACACAGGACAAAAGTGACCACACTTTAATCCCTTCTGGCAGGGCTGACGACATGGAGGGCATGGGCCAAAGTGACAATTGTGTTTCTCTTGGCTAGGATGATGGCAGGTAGGCAGCCGACTAAAGTAAAAATCCAAGAATGAATGCAACTTTGTGAAATACCAAATTACGTTAATTGAGCATTTGTGTCTGTTGACATACGTCTATTACATTTAGACCCAAAGTAGAGATATATTCACATATGACCGGACAAAGAGCCAAGGTTCTTCTTTCCTTCCAATCCTGAACTGATAAAGAAAGAGGTCAAATAAAACTGAGTTAAGACAGTCTGTAGATGGGCCTGCTAGTGAGCTGGCTCAAATGTATATTCACATCAAATCTATTTTCCCCACACTCTACACAAATCCTGCCTCTGCCAGGATAAAAGATTTCAAACCATTCATTATTAAACATATACAAGTTTTATCTCATTCACAACAATTTAGAAAGTTTTACAATTGTTTTGATATTACATCTTGCTGATCTTTGAGCAAAAAGAAAACTACCAGTATTCCACATTTTTCAAATATATCAGTCTACTAATCATGAATATTTTCTAGATGAAGATTTGAGATCTCTACTTCAAAGGTATCTAAAGGCAGCAATACAGTCTTCTCTATATAGATAATAACCATTTTATGAACATGTATTTGTTTACACCTGAAATCTCTACCTTCCCATTAGGTCAAAATCTTCTGCAAGGCATTACAAGATCTCTTCCTTACAGTACTTACTACTCATGACATTTCCCAAACAAGTTAATGAGAGGTAAGCTAGGGTGCAAATTTACAGCGCACCAGCTCTTCCACAATAACTGCCTTTGTTCATCCTCTTACTCACAGGTTGGTACCTTGAGTCTGTCTTCTGTACTAACCTGCACAACTCTCTGCATCTGGGAGGTTTGGTGGTACGTTCTCTGCCACATGGTACCTTTAAAACAGTTTTGCTGCAATTGCATTTCACATCTACTGTTTCTGGACATGGGTAGCAACTACCTGAAACAAATATTAATAAAATGAGAGTCTGAATTAGGCACTGGTTCTGAAAATAATAATTAGCATAATTCTAACTTTTGTAACCTTTGTAACTCAACTGTTTTCTTTACTTTCTTTGAAGAACCATCTGAAGTTACATTTATATCTTAGCCAATTCAAAGTTTCAAGTACATGCTTGGGCAAATTCAAAATTCTGAAACAACATTAAATTGGGCTAAAGGATGTCATCCTCCCACTCTACTCAGCCCTGGTGAGACCGCAACTGGAGTACTGTGTCCAGTTCTGGGTGCTGCACTTCAAGAAGGATGTGGAAAAGCTTGAGAGAGTCCAAAAGAGGACCACACGCATGATTAGAGGCCTGGAGACCAAGACGTATGAGGAGAGGCTGAGGGACTTAGGACTGTTTAGCCTGGAGAAGAGAAGACTCAGGGGGGACTTGGTGGCAGCCTATAAACATATCAGGGGTGTACATTAGTGCTTTGGGGAGCAACTCTTCACCAAGGCCCCCATTGGAGGACAAGAAATAATGGGCACAAACTGACTGAAGATCACTTCAGACTAGGCATAAGGAAAAACTTATTTACAAGTTGAGTGCCAAAGGTTTGAAACAGGCTCCCCCCAGAGGTGATAGTCATCTGCCTTGGTGATCTTCAAAAAACATCTTGACACCCATCTTGCTGGGGTCATCTGATCCCAGCAGTCTTTCCTGCTCAATGATCTGTAAGGTCCCTTCCAGCCCCGAACAACTATGAAACTCTGAAACTATTCTACAGCTGCATAGCTGCTATACCAGTCAGACATAGTCCAACTTGTATTTTTAAAATGTAAGGCAGTATCAAAAGACAAGTCACCCAAACCAAAAGGCACTTGCATAACGTCATTTCTATTTCACAATGTCACATGCATCTGAAAACAGATCATAATTCTTCAATTTCTGAAATGTCAAAATAAAGAGCATCAATTTTCTGACATTTGTAAATACTATTTTACAGCTTTTATCCAGCTTGACCCAAAGCAGATTCGGCATTTAACTGTCCAACAGCCGATAAGATGCTCCTTTTTCACATAAATTCTCCTCCTCTTTAAATTTTTCATGCTGGGAAGTCTCATACATTTCAAAAGTTAAGGTTGAGATCAGCACAGATTAAAATACATGTTAACAGGTTAACATTTTTATTTGTTTTCTATTTACAGCTCCTCTGCTCATTCTGTTTCTTCATCAGGTACCAAATGTTAAGCTTCATTACTGAGCAACTGCTAACATCAATTATTTAAGAAAGCAGATTAAAGACAAGAGAACTCAAGTTTTCATTCAACAGCTATCGTATGCCTCGTTAAAATTATTTTCAAAGGTTTACTTTAAAAGCATTAATGTTAGTAAAACTTTATAGATAACCTTGGCTTTTTGAATGGTACCTGGGATAATGTTTCTAGAATCAGGAGTCCTCTCACTGATAGGATATTCAAATACCCAGGCTTTCATACTTTTATATTACCATGTTTTCTGGTGTTTTTTGTTTTGCTTTTTTATAAAAGAAGACACTCTATCAAACTGTCTAAATATGAACAAAGTTCTATTTAAATAATGAACATGAATGGAAATAACTGCCTGCATTCCTACAAAAATCAAACAGACATTTCTGTCAAGTGTTGAAGAAAAACCAATAAGCAATGCCATGATAATATACTGAACTACTCTGCCAAAGTTTTCTACTCT
>NW_005841920.1:450615-470059 GCF_000455745.1 Alligator sinensis
TCTTGGGCTCATTAGTACTATGATCACCAGTGCCCTGGTAGTTCCTCTTGGATGCTATCCTAAAAAGGTTTTCATCATTTCAAAGTACAAATCCAAGCATACATGGATTTGCAGGGGAGGAACATGCAAAAGGAGACACTGTCAGCCAGTGGCAGAAAGCTGAATGTGAAAGAACAAATCAAATGTTTTAAAAATGGAAACAATCTTAAAAGGAAATCTGGCTTACTTTTAGCATGCACACATCTCACAAGTTTTGAGGCATTTATATGTTAAAAATTGAGAGTATGCTCTAACAACTTGTTTTACACAGTGTATGAATGGCACATGTGATGTGTGAAGTTGTGATATGCTAGGACCAAAACAGGTTAATAAGGTAAGTACCCCCGGGGGTCACATGATGAATTGGAGTGTCCTGTTATTCTGTGCCTGTCTGGAATTAAGGATTGATATTATTTAAAGAACTGGCTCCTGCTAGATGCTCAGACTCTTCTTGAATGAAATACACATCCTCTACTCCCAGTGAAAATCAGTAGCAACAAAGGCATTTTAACCCCTTTAAAAAAATAAACTATACACAAGCTGCAGACAGCACTAAAAACATTTAAACAACAAAAGAGCAATCAAAACAATGAAAAAAAATGATCTATAGGTAATCAAATGTTTTGCAATCAACACTACCACTGCATTTACCTTGGCCTTTTCTTGAACGACCATAGCACCCCTCAGATATTCTGACAAAATATCATGGTTCATATTAGAGAGTCTGAATTTGCTGATGCATAACCATGCCCATCTTCTTTCCTAAATACATAGTAGCTGTCCTATATCAAGCCTGAGTGATAGCTGAGCTGAGCCTCAGTGCTCTCTGTGGGACACATCACATACTGAGGTAGTCTGACAGACTGAAAGAAGCTAGCGAAATATAAAAGGAACTGCTAAAGCAAAAAAAAGTTGGCCAGGTAATTTTTATTGTTCTTTACCTCTTCCCTCTTTAACTGAGGTTTGAGGATGCTGGAGGAAACTTTTGCTAGTATCCGTCTTAATATAATCAGTAGATATTTTTTATTTTCATTTTAACCCATAAGATACTACATATTCATCTCTGATGGTATTAAAAAAAAACCAAAAAACCCTGCAATTCCTCTAGTGGAATTCACTGAGTCTGTGTTTTAGAACTGACCAAATTGATTTAGTGCAGCACTCTCTACATCACATACTCTCAACCATGGCAACACAGCCTGGTTAAGGGATCTGAGGGCTGCTGTGTAATACTGACATTGTTAGGTGTGCAACTACCTACATATATTTCACAAGATAAACCCAGAGATTTCAAACAGGAATCTATAAAATCCAAAATATCTTGACCTGTTGTGGTCTTTCTGAAAAAAAGAATCACATTGTTACTCTAGTTTTATGTAGTGTTCTATTATTTTCCATAGTCAAAAAAAATGTGAAAGCCAAGAGATGGCATTTTGTGAGGGTGACTCAAGTCCAACAAGGTTGATAATAGTCCTGTGCGAATAGGGAAGTATTCGATTTGGAATCATATTCGGCTGATTTGGAGGACAGCGAACTGATTTGGTGATTCGAATCACTGTCCTCATTCAATTGGGCCTAATCAGAACTGGAGCTTCGGCACTGATTCGGAGATTCAGATCCACCAGGGAGAGGCAGGCACAGCCAGGCAGCTGTGCCTGCCTCTCCTTGGGTGGGGGGAGCCACAGTAGAAGCCCCCATGGCTGCCCTGCCCGGCCCCATTCCTCACCTGGCCCCAGCCTCCTGGCACTTTAAAAAAAACAAACAACACCCCCTCCCTTGCACTCATGGGCTGCAGCAGCAGAGATCATGGCCTCTGAGTACTCATGGCAAAGATCCCACACGCAGCGTGGGGCTATGGGGAGCAGCAGGGATCACCACCCACGCCCGCGTGACAGCTGGCCCATGGCGCAGGTACAGCACGGCTCGGCAGGGCACCGCATGCTGTCTGGGTGCTGGGTCAGCTCCAGCATTCACCCAGAGGCCACCAGTGCTCAGCTCCAGCAGCCCCAGCTCCCAGACAGTGTGCAGCACCCTGCCGAGCTGTGATGCACCTGTGCCATGGGACACCTGTCGTGCGGGTGCCAGGCAAGGAGGGTGGGGCAATCCCTGCTGTCCCACACTGCACGAGGGGCACTGCCACAAGCCCCCAGAGGTCCTAATCACCGTTCCTGCAGCCAGAAAGCGCGGGGCTTTTTTTTTCCTTTTAATTGCTGGGATGCTGGAGCCAGGCAGGGCAGCCATCAGGGGCAGCGCTAGGCAGGGCAGAGGGTGATCAGACAGCAGGGGCTGTGTGTGTCCCGAACTGCTGGGGCCAGGCGGGAGGGCCATCAGGAGCAGTGTTGGGGGGGAGGGAGGGGCGGGGCGCTCTGCCACATGGCCCTAGAACCCCTGGAGCCCCTGCTGCAGCCAGTGAGCTTGGGGGGAGGGGTTTGAGTGTCGGAAGGCTGGATCAGGTGAAGATGGGGCTGGGGATGGGCAGGGCAGCCATGGAGGCTTCTCCTGCAGCTCCCCCTGCCCGTGGAGAGGCAGGCACAGCCGGAGGAGCCACAGGAGAACCTGCAGCCTCCCCACTGTGCCTGCCTCTCCCTGGCCGATCTGAATCTCTTCAAATCGATTCAGAGGCTTTGGATTCAATTCGGACCTTTTAATGGGTCTCCTGATTCAATCTGGATTTGGAGATTCAGACACCGAATCAGGCCAAATCTCCGAATCAAATCGGTGGCCGAAGTTTCACAAAGCCCTAGTTGATAACCACTCTATGTCGGTAAGCCTTGCACATTACGTACATTAAGTGTACACAGTCATCTGGGAAAAAGTGAACCTGCAATAACCTAATCAGATATACAATAAGCATTGTTAAACAGTGGGTGAACTCTGCCAAACAAAAGTTACCAAGTAAGAAACTTCTGTAACTTGGTTTTCATTGTACAAGCAGACATGATCCAAACATCACTTTCCAACTCTTCACGCTCCCCAAAAAGAGACATCTATGAAGGGGAGGTATTTCATTCAGTACTAGGCAAAAAGCAAATACAAAATGATATTCTAATGCCAAAAAAAAAAAAAAAAGAGAGAAAAAAAAATATTCCATTACATCATCATCAGTACACAGAATCCTTATAGTCATTCTTACCTCTGTGGCAGACTGAAGGACATTTGTGATTTCTACAGCCTAAAGTCCGTCCACATGCTTGATCACAAGGTGGACAGTTTCCAGGACAACACTACAAATGAGGGGTGGAGGGGAAGGCAGAAGGGGAGCAAAAAAAACAAAACACTGCATAAATACAGTACTTGTATTTACAAGTTTTCAAGTCTGACCTTTTCTTAGAGTACAATTTATGCAAGAAATGAAAGTACAGAAACCGCAGTTCATTTAACCTTCAGATCACAGCATGCATAGAAATAAAAGACCACCTCTAGAACTAGTTGCAGCAATTTGTATTATGGTTCTGAGCACTTACAATAAAAAACCTAGAAAAATTATTTGAAAGCATCTCTTCATACAATAGCAAGGTACAGAACTTCCGCTAAAAAAAGGCAAAAAACTATTAAGTTGCTAAATAATGCGTGATTAAACTACTGTACAGTTTGCATGATTGAGCTGACATTAGCCCAAGCTTGACCAATCAGTTAGTTTCCAAGTTCTTCTTGTTCTGTACCATACCTCTACCTTCAGCTTTGAGTTATGATGATCGCTCATTTGAGCATTTGTGGTCCACTCACTGTGCATGGTCTCAAGTAAAAGAGCATTAAACACTAAACATTGTGCCAAGAATACACAGGGTTTTATAAACAAAACATAGCTGGAACCCGTGAACAGGAGAAGTACACCCCTGCCTGTCAACTCAAAACTCTTTCAAAGAAGGGACAAAGGTTAGCAGTAACAGCCTGGATTTTTTCTTTTTTTTTTTTTTTTTTTTTTTTTTTTTTTTTTTTTTTTTTTTTTACTCAAGTCCACCTTTAACATAGTCATTTTGCTCCTTTCCAATAAACACTAGATCATTGTTAAAATACTTTAAAAGCTTGCTCATCACACTTAAAAACATTTTCTTTTACCTCGATGACATTCAAAATTTTATAAAAGCAGGTCAAATGTTAAAAAAAAAACAGTGCACACGAGGCAAATATACAGACGGGGCTCAAATATTGAAATAGTTCAACACTACATGCTAGCAATTTCATTCTATCACAAACAGCAGTTTGCAAAATGCAAATATAAGCATACCAGTTCTAGTTATGAAAAATGTACTTGTAATATTTAGGGGATAACTAGGCAGACCTAAGGTACAAACCCAAAGGAAATGGAACTCCTTAATCTTTTTTATATTTATTCCATTCTTTAACTGAGACAAAGGAAGGGTAGTCAGGTGACCCAGACTATCTTAGTACAAATTTAGAATTGCTTGCTTCACATTTACCCATATTTTATCCAAGCTATTTTTAAAACTGACCTATAGAGGCAATACATCTACTTCTGTGACACTGTGTAAAGATAATCTTTTTTCTTTTACTTTCATGGGGTAAGGGTTGTCAGTCTTTTACATTTGAAGTAAAGCCTAAGCATCTCATCCCCCCTCTGCTAGAGGAAAAGGAAAGGTAGGCTCCAGCCAAAGTTAAACCATGTGACAACACTGTTCTAGTCCTCCAGCTGAGGGAGAAATTAACACCTGAAATTTCAAGGATTTTTTTAAAAAAGGGAGAAGACAAAAGAGAAAAGAGTTTGAAGAAATATCTGAGAATTCTTATGCAGCTTAAAAGAAGCAGTTACAGACCTTCACTTTGGCTCAGATCACATTTCAAGAAAATGCACAATATAGTTATCATAATAATTTACTGCATTTAAATCTTTATAGAAATAAAAAGAATCTGTTCCCATTTATCCTGATGGGTTTAGTTTTAAGAATCACATTAGCAATAATTTTCTCATTTTTTTTTATATCAGCCAGTAAAACTGTCACTTGAAACCCCTTGGTTGACCTACCTTAGCATTAAGTTACTGATTAGTATGGCCTCTAAATGCAAAACCTGGAATTATGTTTCTATGCATGTTTAACTTGGCTTCATGGATCTACACAGAAGATCTAACAGAGGAGGTTTAAAGAGGAAACTGCTCAAACTGATCTTTTTTAAAAATTCTGCTGCAGCTCCCAAGAGTTACATCCTCAATCTGAACAGAAAACAGGAATCCTCAACTCTCTCTAAAGTACGAACTGGCGTCTGTGTACTCCATCTGTGCAGCAATAATTATAGATGAAAGCTTTCATATTCACATCTACTAGACATCCAAGATTTAAGTGACAACCAGAACAGCAGCTTTGAGCTAATGGTACTATGATCATGAACACTATTTTTTTACTCATATTAGCTACTTTTTCTACTGTAATGATTTCCATTACAATTCATCACTACCGCTATATTGAATAAAAATCACCTGAATCAGATCAGACACATCAGTAACATATCTGGACCAATTTCAAACACTACGGGATAGCACAACAAAGGAATCTAACATGCTCTTTACCTGGTGGCATTGTGCAAAGAGCGCCAAAATACAGCACAAAAAACATTAATTAAGTGTGCTATATGCTCTTACTATATCACTCTCCATGTACTTGGTTTATTCTATCAGAAATTGCCTCTTTACTTTAAAAAAAAGAATGCAGTTAGACTAATATTTGCATTTGCTATCACACTGCTCTTATTAGGGATGAGGATGACTTTTTGGGGGAGGAGGGAGGAAAAAGAGACAGCCATTAACAATTCACAGAGAAATTTTCAGTTAAAGGTTAGTTAAAGCACACTTGACAGGCACTTAAAAATCAAAGATGCTGTAACTGGAGAGCAGTTCCTTGAAACAGATTGATCCACAAAACACAGAGGCACACTTTAATATCAAGGAACTGGTTAATAGATTAGTCCCCAGATTAATAAAAACCACTTCTTAAAAAAGCTGTGGTGGCCTGAGAACTTAGAACAGAGAGCTCTGATGTTCATTCAAACCTTAAGGCCAGGTACAGACTTTACACTTTTACCAGTGTAAGTGATCAGAAACCAGTCTATACCCATAACAGAACAGAAGTTCAGCACACAAAACCAGTCTATACATGCAACAGAAGTTCAGCACACAGAATAGTTTAAAATTGGCAGGACCCAGTCTAAGATGTGCCCTCCACCAAAGGGCAAAAGCTACTGATCTAAACTATGCCATTTACAGAAAACTACATAACTTAGATGGATTCCACTTCAGGCTTTTTGAATGTCTGTACCTAGCCTGAAAGAACATATTTTCAAACACAAGGAGAAGTATATGTTTTAGAAAATGGATTTCTGGAAGCACAACAAACACCAAGTTGTATTTTTCAACTTTGGAATTTGCCACTGAATCTACCCTATACTGCAGACTTAATTAATTAATTAATCTAGTCCTTTCAGCTGAAAAAAAAAGTTCAAATATAAAACACATGTATATTGAAACAATATTGCACTCCTGAAACTGCAAATAAAAACCCAGCTCAGAGAGTCTCTGCTGCTCCACTGTATTATAGTTGGCGAGACAGCTCTGAAACAGCTAATATGCAAAACCATCAGTGCTGGCTGCAGTGACAGATGCTAAGGATGTTGAAGGTGGCAGCTGTCGAAAGGCAACTGCAAGTCAGAATGAACCCCTTTAAAATTTATGAACAACCGCCAACATTTTCCACAAAGAAGGGAAGATGGGAAATGCAATTATTCTCTAGCGCAGGAAGTGTCATTTACTTCCTGGATATTATAATCAAAATTAGCTGTCCACTCCCTACCAGAGTCAGAAAAAAGTCCTCAAAACTTCCATCAAGCTCTCAAAACTGCTAACTTCTGCTATGACAAGTAATACAAAGATCTCTGATACACTGGTTTCTTCTTGCATCACTTTGCAAACTTATTTCTGTACAACACAAAGTAAAACAAAAATTCATAAGTCAGAACTACAATTGGAATTTTACCAAGTATTACATACTTATATATAGATTATCTTTACTCCTTACCTTTCTCTTACACTGGTGCTTTTGACAATCACGAATTTTAGTACACTTCGTCTCACATAAATATGGCTTATGGCATGGCATGAGCTTAGTATGCTTTCCACAACGACATTGCTTTTCAACTTCCTGGAGAAAGGGAAGAGGGGGAAAGCACACATCCACAACTGGAAACTAAGAAATTTTCAACCGGGAAGCATAAGGAAAACAGACAAATATTTATATTAAAATATCATTATGATGAATTAGATAAACTTAAGATGGCATGGTCCCTGCTCTTGCCAGTTTGCAATCCAAAGAAACAAGGGACATTCTAAAGGCTTGAGGAGAGGGAATACAAATATACAAATAATAAAATTAGATAAAAGCCTCTTTATTCCACCAGCAAAAGGCAGCATAATGTCAAACAAAAACAAGAAGAAATGGCCATAGCTGCAAATGGCCTTAAAAGAGGCCACACACACACTTTAAAACTCAGGATGTTCAGGTAGACTGTGTGCACCACTTATCAAGCACTTTCTGGTTAGTTTCCACAGCTACCAATTTAAACTCAAATATGTTAAATAATTGGTAAGTATATCAGTAATGTGTATTATACTCTTCTGGACACATTTATACAGAAAATCGAGTCTTATCCGTCTCCAAAAGTACTAGCTATGTTAACTACTTCTTGAGACAAGTCTTTCAAAGTAAACTGTGTATCTAAAAATTGTATGCTTGAACTAACCTGTCTACATGTTTCACAAGGACCTCGATGACAGCGCTGTGAACATTTATGAATTCCACATTCTAGGACTTTGTCACAACTATCCCCACACGTAGGAACATCTTCCGTACAGGGGAAAATAAACTCTAAATTAAAAAAAAATTACAAGGAGTTAAGTATCTGAAGAAAAAATATGCGCTCATCTAGGTGTGCCATCTGACCTGTAATTTGATTCTCCTTCATTTAAAAAGAAAAAAAAGAAATAAACTACAGAAATTATGCAAAGATATTGGTTTAAGTTCGCGCACACAGTCAAGATCGTACCTAAATTAAGTCAGTGATATAAAACTTAGAGGCAAACAAATATGCTATATAAAATGAAATCTATTTCTTTGGAACATGCTATGTAATTTGCAGTGCAGATTCAGGAGTGCCCTGGATAACCATAAGTTGCAAAAAATATTTATAAAACTGAGTAACTATGTTCTGCTTTAACTTTATGTTCCTTAAACGCATCTTATCTTTATGAAGCCTAGTTAAAACATCAAACAGATGTGTCCAATATGAGAGTCAGGAAAAAAAATTCCTTACTTGTCTTTTCACATGGACAGGACCGTTTCCCAGTTCGAGGACATTCTCCACAGGAACCAGAATGGCAAACTTGTTCACATGTGTGATTACCGCAAGGCAATGTTCTTCTGCATACCTAAGAAAACAATCAAACGTCAATGAGTAATTATGACAAAATGAAGCAACACAAAAATTCAAGATTGTGAAAAGGCGACATTTTTTCCTCAATAGTGCAAAATAAGACAGAGATTAGTAGTGATTCATTTTGATACCATAAACTATAAGTTTACAGCGGTTGGATGCCATCCTATAACAGCATTCAAGGTTGGCTCTCAAAATTTAAGATATTTATATTCCATAATCTACAGCCTCAGTTTTAGGGCTAAAGTACAAAAAAAATCAAATCTTCAAGAAGTGATTTGGGAAGCTGTCTTCCATTGTTGCTACCACATTCTTATATGCATTTGATACTTATTTAAGAAAATGGCAGAGGTTTATTTCTAGAACCTGTAAATTGCAAAAACAATGAGGATTAAGACGGTGAAATTAATGTCACAGACAGCACAATTCCAGTGCAGTTAATTAAATTGGGGCTATTAGTGTCAGAGGTAAATTTGATCCCTGTGATGCATTTCTTGGATGTGACTGCTGCATATAATGTGCTTGTTTGAGATACTTGATATAACTGTAAAAGGCAAAAACCAAGCTTCCTTTAAATTCACAGATATATGAAGCAGCTCATCTTCTTAAAAGATGAGAAATGAGCCAAAAATAACAGCTTTATGAAACATACCTGGTCACACTGCCACAACGGGCTTGCACAAAGTCGTTCTGCTATTTGTCTACCACAAACACATCGCTGTTTACTGACTCGTGGACAAGGTTGACAATTCCCTAAAAAGAAATAATTAAATAAGGGTTTAACTGTGAAAAAAAGAGAGGCAAGAAATTGGTCAGGTTGGTTTGTTTTTCAAATAGTTCATACAGGCAAGTGCTCACTTTTAATGAATGATGCAAAGCCATTACTCTAAATTGTTTCAGAGCTTAGGTTTACCTGGATGACAAGGGTTCTCACAACTGTGCTGTCCACATGGCAATTTTCGGCCACATGGCAACTGACATGACCATTCTTTGTTACTGCACCTTCGTGGTATAGGCTTAGCCTTCTTGCAATAACAGGTTGTTGTGACCATCTTTGGGCAAGGAGGACAAGGACCTAGGTGCAATTAGAAGAAAACAATAAGATAATTAAGATTTTATTGCTAGCTACAAATTGATCTATGTTCAACAACTTTTAATACCACAACACCCTGCAAATGCTTACTTTCACTTGTTGATTAAAGTTGTAAACCTACAGTCAGAACTGATTTTAAATATGACATTTTTCATGGCTCATTCAAAACAGTTAATATAACCAAGAGTATGCAATGGATTTACCTGGGTGACAGAGGAGCAGGCATTTATGTCCACAAGGAGGCTTGAACTCCCTCTCACATACTTGGCCACACGAGTGTGGTACCAGCCAAGGGTCCAATACTGGATCCTCCACTTTTCCACAGTAACAGTAGTATCTAGTAGGAGTTTCAGATTGCTTGTACTCAAACCTACATTTTGGACTACCAAAGCGAAGAAAAGAAAAAAGAATACAATACCTGTTGTAGTCAGTGATAATAAAGTTACCTTTATAAAAAACACACTAAAGTAGTTGCTACATACTAATTTTTAAAGCACAGGTTCATTAGAACAATTTTCTTCAAGAGCCCAAATCCACAATTCCCTTTCCAATAACACAGCCCAAACCCTGAGAGCAGTTAGAGTACTATTTTACACCTTGAATACCCAAATAATACAAGCTTATTTAAAGGAATTTATACAAAACTAAACATCTGAACAGGACTAAGGCAAACATTTAAAATGTAGGAGTCTCACTAGAGCAGATTTCCAAGCTATTCAAAACAAGACTTAGTGATCATAATACAATATTTTATAATTAAAAACATAGGTCTAGAAGGAATGTAAAGTTACAATAGTTTGACATCTGTGACTTACTATATTCTATTCTTGATAGGTATCAGTAGACTGTAGTTATTATAAACTAGACAGTAGGAATTATAAGCTACATATATCACAACCCAGAAGTCCAACAAGCAAATTTAACAGGTGGAGTCATAACGACTGTCATTTCTTTTAGCATCCTGCTTCCTTTTCAAAAACTTCTTAAGTGGTATACAGTATTCACTGTTTCAGCTACTGTTCTATGATACTATGCACCAATAATATAAAAAAGAATGAGTAATTAGAACAGCTAGATTTAAAGCTCATGATGCACTGACCACAGCTAGAAACATTTTCATGCCAATATAACACATCTTCAAAGGCAACAAGCTTTTTCAATGTATTGCTATTAGAACATTTATCTTAAAAAGCTGATACCTCACTGATAAAATGAAGCATCTTCACACTTCCAACCATCTCATGTTCCCCCCACTGCTCCACTCCCATTTTCCTATAGACAAAGTTACAGCTGCAGGGTACTGGCAACCTAGGAAGCAGTACCTTAATTCTCTTACCTATGGATTATTTTTTTACTTGTCTGTATCACCTGTAGATATTTCTTAGATCTAATTTTAAATTAGAAACACCTGGTCTGACAGACAGATGCATATCTGGTGGGAAAAATATTTGTACAATACACATACTCCCCAAGAAGTGAGTAGAAAGATATAGATGAATAAATTAAGCATTTATGAAGAGCTGGGTGAGGCAAGTGGTTTTCTAGCAATCCATAGGCTTTGTGTAATCTAGTTCCCCAGCTGGCAGAAGCTGGGATAACTGGGATTGCAATGACAAGCTGCTTCTGGAAACAGACATGGTTTAGAGAGAGGAGCTGCATTTTAGCAAGTAGGGCAAAGTGAGTTTTACTGTATTTCTTAATGACTATTTTCTCATATCTCTGTCTCTTTCAGTATACAGTTACCATTTATATCATTTTTGTTGCTTGTATAATAAATCTTTTTGCTATTTTGTATTTTTTACTGATTGTGCTACGTGTAGTTTCAGGACAATTGACAACTACAGACTGCCTCTTCTCCAAAGGAGGAGACCAATACAATTTTACATAAACTGGACAAGGTATGATCCTGAAGATGGAAAAATCTCCTCTGCTAGAGTTGTCAAAGCCTGGAGTGAGACAGATGGAGCCAAGGCTTACTTGACTAAGGCTACTTGCAGATGTTTAAAAAAAATGAAAAAACACTGCGCTTTATCAGAAGAAGCAGTGTGTTACTTCGACCCAGCTCCACAGCATCTGTATAGATCATGTGCTTCAGCAGGGCTTTTTGGCACTTTTAGCTAAATCCGATTCAATCAGCTATTAGATAGAAGTGCCACAAAAGCCCCACTAAAACACCCAAACTGTACAGATGTCAGGGAAGCCAGGTCCAACTAACATGCTGCCTCTTCTGGGCATGCGCATCAAGTTTTTAAGTACAGCACCGTTTTTCTTTTTTAATGTCTGCAAGCATTCAAAGATGTTGGCCCAAGAACAAACCTCAGCTGCTTCTTAGTGGTAAAGTAACAGAACAGTGAAGAGAGGTTTTGAGCTTAAAGGTACCCCAATGGTAACACCAGCACCCCACCTTTGTCACAACTTCCTTATTACAAATTGTGACAGCATAACTTCAAAAAATTAATTAAAATGTGATTTTAAGATTTGGAGGACACCATTGTTATATTTGCAGCTACAAGTACCATTACTTTTTAAAATAAATCAGCTTTCAGGTATTCCACAATAAAGGCATCTTTTTACGCTTTATGTATCTTTTTAAGCATAATATTATACACTTACCAAGGCCAGGGATAATCCTTCTTCCCAAAATCATCATCTGTCAAGGGAGACGATATGAGAAAAACACTGTCCTTAGCCCACTTTTGGATACAAGGCAGATGAAATATGCAGAAACAGCCAAAGCAGCTCCATACCTAAAAAAAACAAAACAAAACAAAACAAAACACATCTGTAAACAGATGTCACATTTATCTCTGATTAAACCATTTATCTTGGGACAAAGCGCAATTGTACAAACATCCTTGTCCAATGTCCCAGGATAAATCCTAGAAAAGTTTCCTGATATGAAGTGGTAACACTTTATCCCATAATACTGCAAAGTATCTGTAGAGATATCCCAAAATTGCATCGCTGAATCAATGCCAGAAAAGTGGCACTGCATTCAGCCACTCACTAAACGTGTTTACAAGCCAATCTTGGGATATTATTGTTCCAGGACAAACACAAGCAAAACTAATCCAGAGACAAATGCAGGGTCTTTCTCCTAGCCACAAAGAAAATAGCACATATTATGCATGCTCCAATTTCAATTCCTGAAAAAAAAAAAAAAGAATTTCTAAAGGGATATCAACTTGAAATACTGCCAATTAATAAAAAAAGAGGAGGATAAATTACATTTCCACATACTACATATCAAGTCAATTTTGATTCTTTTACTACTACAGCTTCATACTTTCATAAGCTACGTTCCCTCTCCAATTGCTATGTAGATTCTCCTCTTGGTTATAAAGATTTAATCAAGCAGTAGAAATGCTGAAACTATGCAAAAAGATACTGGAAAATATTTTACCCTTCTCTGATATAAGGTGTTATTTTCAACATTGTTGAAAAAGAGAAAGATTTTGAAACAGACAGATTTGTATTTGTGCAAGTAAATCTTGTGCAGTGCACCTGCAATGTGGGCTGTACACACCTGGCAGTCCTCCCAATCAGACTATAAATCTGCCAGATGGATATTTTATGTTAAGGTTGTTAGACCATTTAAAGAACTGTAGAAATTGGACTTACTGGATATGTAAAATCCTGCAGAAATATTAAGCCTGAGTTTCCTTAATTTATCCCGTGACAGACAGTTATTTTAAACCAAGGCTAGGAAACGCAAAGACTATTTTTCTAATCTCATGACAGACAAAATATTAAAAGTTTGTTCCCTTGGAACCACCATAAAGGTTAGCAAAAACTCAGTGTGTAATTTCCAACATTTTAAACTTTAAATTCTAATGTTATTAAGATTGGATAGAAAATATTATAGATACAAAATAAGTATGGTGATTTAAAAAAATACTTTTTAATGATTAAAGAATCAAAACAATATTGGGTCAACTGCAGTAAGAGAAATAAAATTCTAAGATCACAAAAAGACTTTGACAGCCCTTACTGTATACCACAACTACAGACTTAGGTTTAGTAGGCATCTCACTAAACAAATAAACGAGAATGAATATTTTAAGTTATACCTGCACAGGTTTTGTTAATATACAAATAAAATAATTAACTGAAAATGAAACTATTTTTTGTAATATTTACTACCTGTACTACTCTACAACTATTAATCCATGGCTCTTCTAAGGCTCATGCATTTAAACCTGTAACTTGCTTATTGGGTAAATACATTCAGATTGATAAAAATAATTAAGCTGCCTCAAAGACCATCATAAAATACTTACAGCTTGATTTCTTTTAATCGAAGCAATACAAATCAAGCATGTCATAGCTCCAGACTGAAAAGCTTCATTCACGTATTGTCTTGTACGTTCCAGTTCACTTGCATCTCCATCTTTAACATACAAAAACCCCAAGTTTAGTTGTAAAGCAATCAACATCATAGATGCTCACTCTTTATTTCCAAGTAAAAGTAAAAGAAAGCATCATGTGACCATCTTGTAAAATTTAACTAAGTAAAGAAAAAAAGCATCATGGTTTTAAAACCTTCTGCCCACTGAGTAACTGGGTATAAATCAGGGGTGGGCCAACTATGGCCCATGGGCCAGATGTGGCCTGCCAAGGAATTTTATGCAGCCTGTGGCAGGTCTCTCAGTCCCACTGGGCCTGGGTGCTCCAGGCAGCCCAAGCCCTGGCATGTGAGGTCAGTCCCACTACCCCTAGGCGCATGGCAGGGTGGCACAGCCAGACTGCTTCCCAGCAGCCCCAGCAGTGGCAGCTCCTTCCGGCTGCAGCTGCTAGTGTCACCACCACCACCAGACTCAGCCCCGCTGCCTGGGCACCTCAGCCTGTCTGCCTCCCACCCACTACCCGGGGCACTAGACAGAGTGGGCAGGTGGGGTCTCCATAGAGACTGGCCAGGACCCCCATGGGCAGGGTGTGCTTAGTTGAGCAGATGGGATGGGGCCACGGGCAAGGAAAGAGCAGCATCCAGAAGTGGGACAGGAGAGTGTGGGCAGTGACCACACACAGCCAGGGTCCAGGGCAGAGCGGCAATCCATTCCCAGCATGTCCCTGCTGCATGGGGAGCAGATCACGGGTTTGCCCCAGGCCCCCACCCTGTACTATCACCACCCCATGATCCCAACCCCAGCCCTGGCCAGCCCACCCATCCCACTCCCAGATGTCACTCCCCACCCAATCTGCCCAGCTGAGCACACCCTGCCTGCAGGGGTCCGAGGACACTCTCCTCATCCACCTGCTCCATCTGGCACTTCTGGCAGTGGGTGCAGGGCAAGCGGGTGGGCTCAGGGCCGTATAAACTCAATTGCTCCTGCCCCATTAGCAGTCCATCCTCCTCTGCCTGCAACAGCTCACCAAAAGTGGCCCTCCAGCCAAAATAATTGCCCTCCCCTGATTTAAATACACAGCAAGTGTACAGGCATTTACCTGCAGCTTTGTTTAGCTTCTATGGAGCTAGCAGGTCATCCCTCAACTGCTACTCTTCCTCCTGCTCCCCCCCCAACACCATCTCTGCATTCACCCCCAACTTTCTCCTCCCTATCACCCCTTTTTCTGCAAGTGCTTGCCAGAATGCAGTACTTACTAATCCAGGCTAGGCCTCAAGTCATACTCTTGTTGTCACCCTCTCCTTCTGGGCCTCTTTCATCCCCATCCAACACAACTCCTTTGCCCAACAAAAACTGAATGTAGGCACATGGAATTAAAGAATTAATGGAAAATAGCAAGACGTTGCGTCTCCCAGGCATGAAACCAAGTTGCCAATGTTGTAAGACAATTCAGCAAGGAGGAGGGATGTGTTTAGGCATTTATTATGTCAAAAGGCCATAACCCTCTATTCTGCAGAGCTGAATTTCTTTCCCTTTCTGTAAAATAAAATATTCTTACCTTAACTGTATGGCTTTCTGCCTAGGTGGCATATGAAACCTTCTACAGTTTGTCCAACAAAGAAAATTAAACGTATTTTTTCAGCACAGAGATCAGTCATATGCTAGGATGAATTTAAATGCCCACGTTAAGACAAATTTTTAAAACATTCTGCTGATTCTGCAGCTATATATCACTACATTCTGCTAACATGTACCACTATATCTAGGACAGGCAATTATTTGGGCCCAAGGGCCACCTAGGGAGTTTTTGTGAGCTGCCACAGGCTGGGTCAGTACCCCTGCTCCCCCCACATAACTCACCAAAACTCCTTAAGTGGCTCTGCTCCACACTCAGTCAGGCAGCTGGGATGGGGCTGTGGCTGGGCAGGGAGTGGCATTCGAAAGCAGGACAGGCGGGTGGGACCGGGATCACAGGGCCATGACAGTATGGGGCCGGGGCCCAGGACAGAGCTATGATCCACTCCCTGTATGACCCTCACTGCAAAACTGGCACCCGTTGTAGGGATGTGTGGGCAGCAGATCACAGCCCGGCCCTGAGCCCCAGCTACACACTGTCATAGCCCCACAATCCTGCCTTGTGATCCCATCCCCGCCTGCCCACAGCACCATCCTAGTGGCCAAAAACCCTTCGCAGGCAGCTGCAGCCTAAAGGCTATATTTTGTCCACCCCAATCTAGAACAACATCAAGAGTATTAGTCCCACTTATATATAGCTTATATAACTAAATATATAAGTTATGTCTCTAATTATCCATCCATGTGTATTACAGGAATGCAGTGCTACTGATGTTTTTTGTATTACAGAGAAATAGTTCATTACATAAAATACTATACCAGTTTGATTAGTATAGGTTGTGAATGTTTTGGCCAAAATCTGTCCATGCTTTCCATCAATATCATCATCTTCATCGTCATCATCCTCAGATGAAGAACTATATTGGTCTTCAACAAGCTTTTTTGCTGCAGCTTGATTAGCCTTCTTAATTTCTTCAAATTTCTTCTTTGAAGATAATTCTGTTTAAAAGAATGTGAATCTTAATGCCATATTCAATTTTGCAGGCTTTCAAGTGTTGTCTGCCAGATACAAGTTAAACATTTTTGATAACCGTTTCTTCATTAGTCACTTCAGCATGCCATTGTATACAAATAATGCATAAGCATATACAGTATGACTTGCTTTCATCTGTTTGTCAACATGAACACTGGCATCTTTGGAAACGTATCTGTCAATCTTATTGCAAATTATACCAAGGCTCTTTTGGGAAGGTCAGCATAGAAATCTAACAAATGAACAGATACATAAAATTGCTTCTTAAGGATCAGTTTTGCCACATTTTAACCAGATAAATCCTATTTAAACAAATCCACTTAGTGCATTCTACGGCTCTATTTGAGGTGCTATGAAAACAACGCTCCTTGTCACAGGGTCAGGTGCATAAAGATTTTACAAGCAATTCCTAGTACTACACTTCTATTATTTTGATGCAACTTTGGAGACACATCTATCAGTTTCCGATACCTTTTGAATTGGGATGTTTGGCACTCCAGCACATCCTTAACATGGTAGTAGATGCCATAGTAGATATAATCACTACATTTGACAACATAAAACCCCTTCCCCCCAGCTGTATATTTAGAATATAATTTTTTAGGACTAATTTATCTGATGTAAAGGGCAACTGTGGAAGCTATTACTCCGCTGAAAAAAAATCTTGCTTCTACATTTCTACAGAGAAAAGTTAAATAACAGCTTGTAAAGTTGTAACTATATGTAGCAGTGGGCTTAATAACAGATACTACAGGCTGGTAAAAGCAGGTGGAAAATCTTCAGACCACCCACCCAGTCTATTGCCATGCCACTAAACAGATTTTTCTCTACTGTGTTTGCCAGCACCTTGTTAACTTTTCCACCAGTTCCCTTAAAAGACTATACCAGAACCTAACATAGCCTGCTATCAGGAAGTCTTTACTTAAAAATTTCTCTAAAAATCATCATTAAAATAGCATCTGAGCATTCACAAATATGATGTAAACCAGTGGCGACACATGGGGATGCACGGGGGTGCATGTGCACCCCCTGACCGGCCACTCTTGCTGCTTAGTCAATGGGCAGGAGGGGCAGGCAGGAGTGTCAGTGCCCCCCCTCTAAGTGCTGGTCAATCACTGCAGCCACTCCCAGAAGTGGCTGCAGCAACTGGCCACAGTGATCGGCCATCACAGGATTGGCCGTGGGGGCCCACCTGGGCTGTGAGATCAGCCACGGGGGACCCACCCCTCCAGTCGGAGGGACTGGTCACAGGGGGGGCACGTGCCCCCCTAAGACAACACCAGTCACCCATGATGTGAACTCACAACATCATGATAAAAAAGTATATATCTCCATTTTACAAACAGGAAAACTAAGGTACACAACATAATAGCTAGTAAGTGGTTTCCAACTACTGCAGCCCCCATGGCACCATTGCTGAGCTAAAAGGCAAGCTAAGGAAGTATGAGCTGGATGAATGGACTGTAAGGTGAATAGAAAATTGGCTGGAGCATCAGTCTCAGAGGGTAGTAATCAATGGTTTGATGTCTAGTTGGCAGCTGGTATCAACTGAAGTGCCCCAGGGGTTGGTCCTGGGGCCAATTTTGTTCAATATCTTTATCAACAGCCTGGAAGATGGGATGGTGCACACCCTCAGCAAGTTTGCAGATGACACCAAGCAGGAGGGAGTAGTAGAGAACTGGGCATAGATTCAGAGAGACCTCGACAAATTGGAGGACTGAACCAAAAGAAATCACATGAAGTTCAATAAAGACAAATGCAAAGTCCTGCACTTAGAACAGAACAATCCCATGCACCAGTACAGGCTGGGGTCTGACTGGCTGGGCAGCAGCTCTGCAGAACAGGACCTTGGAGTTACAGCAGACAATAAGCTGAATATGAGCCAACAGCGCGACCTTGTTGCCAAAAAGGCTAATGCCATAGTGTGCTGCACTGATAGAAGTAGTGCCAGCAGATGAAGGGAAGTGATTATTCAGCACTGGGGAGGCCACATCTGGAGTACTGTGTTCAGCTCTGGGCCTCCCACTACAGAAAGGATGTGGACAAATTGGAGAGAGTCCAGCAGAGGGCAACGGAAATGGTGAGGGAGCTGGGGGACATGGCTTATGAGGAAAGGCTTATTTAGTCTGAAGAAGAGAAGATTGAGGGGGGATTTAATAGCAGCCTTCAACTACCTGAAGTGGGGTTCAAAAGAGGATGGAGCTAAACTGTTCTCAGTGGTGGCAGGTGACAGTACAAGGAGCAATGGCCTCAAGTTACAGCAAGTTTAGGTTAGATATTAGGAAGAATTTTCTCACTAGGAGGGTTGTAAAACCCTGGAACAAGTTACCCAGAGAGGTTGTGGACCGTCCATCCTTGGAGGTTTTTAAGGCCCAGCTAGACAAACCCTTGGCTGCAATGATCTAGCTGGGACTGGTCCTGCTTTGAGCAGGGGGTTGGACTAGGTGACCTTCTGAGGTAACCTCCAACCCTCATTTTCTGTGATTCTATTAGTTGTTCTGTCAACCTCAGGCACTGGACACATAGCACAATTTTCCCAATGGGATTTCTCTTTTACAACAGCATCAAAAGGAGGGAACAGGCAATGTGCAGCAGCCCTACAGCAGCAGTGCGGAGTTACTTCCAGAAAAGTAACAGATAAAATTGTATCAGCGCAAATCCAACCCACCGCATATGTGCCAAAAAGGGCACAGGCAGCATCTCGGTGTGGTACATGGCAGATCAGGGAGAGGACTGGGATAGGGCAGTAGATAGGTCAGGGAGCAGCAGATCAGGCAAGGCACAGCCCAGGGAGCTGAAAGCCGAGCAGCAGATCGGGCAGGGCACAGGACAGGGAGCTGAAAGTCGAAACACAGATCAGGCAAGGCACAGCCCAGGGAGCTGAAAGCCGAGCACCAGATCGGGCAAGGAGCGAAGAGCCGA
>NW_005841920.1:470134-471703 GCF_000455745.1 Alligator sinensis
GCCGGACCCCGCCGCGAGACTTAGCGCTGCCGGGCGACAGCAGGACTACGGCTCCCAGCAGCCTCCGCGCGGGCGAATAGTCGAGTCATCGGCCAGGCAGACAAAGGCGGAAGTGGCTCCCTGAGGGACTACAATCCCCAGCGTGCACCGGGCGCAACGCTGTCACGTGGTCTGCTCTGAGGGGGCGGGGAGAACACGCATGCCCAAGGGAGGCGAGCGTCCCATCCGGGTCCACTCTCCGCCGCGGGGCGGGGCGGTGGGCGGAGCTTGAGCGTTGAGTGACAGCGCGCCCCTTGCAGCGCCCTCTGGGGTTGGAGCTCCGTCGGGGTGAGCGCCGTGAGGCCCTGTTAGTGCTGTCAGTGCACGTGACTGCGAGACCTGAGCTGCTGTTGACCTGAGAGTGTTCAAGAGAACCTGCTGCATCAGCCCCTCAAATTGCAGTTTGCAAAATAAATGTGCACTTTGTATGTTTGAGATGTTTCAAATATAACTTGACTGTGCACAAGCCTCAATAAATACAGTCATGACATAAGCAGGTGAGACTCTTAGCTGTGATAATATCTTTTATTAGACCAACAAAAGATGTCACATCTAGAAGAACCGTGCCTGCTTGTGTCCATAGACCAACACGGCTACAACCAAAAACCCTTGCAATGATATAAACATCATGGATTGTATGTAATATATAAAAATTGGGGAATAAATATATCTATATTTACGAATACAGGTTGTAGCCATGTTGATCTGCAGGCAAAAGTAAAAAGATATCATCTCCCCAAGAGTCCTGATTACTTTTGCCTGTAGACCAACATAGTTACAAAGTATATCCATAAATATATAGATATATTTATTCCCTTATATTTATATGCACCTATAGATATAATTACTCACCTATATTTAACCAAACTATCCAGTTGATCTAGTAAAAGATATCACCTCCCCAAGAGTTCTGGTTCTATACATGTATAATATGAATATATTTTATAAACCTATATTTATTTATTATATACTATCCATGATATTTATATTATTACTCTGTTTTTTACTGTGTGCCTATATATATTCTTGATGTTTATTGCTCATTTTTATTTCCATTTTGATAATACAGTCATTCATACAAAATCTTACGAACAATGCAAATTTTCACAGTTTAACAGCACCTTTTTTTAGTTGTTATATGTTTAATGTAATCATATTTTCAGAATTCTTTTGATACAGGATCCAGGGTACTAGAACCCTGTGACCATAGTTTTAAACTCTCTCTATTTGTTGTTCTTGAAGTATTTACTTGTTCTGAGTTGTGGCTAACAAATGATAAAGGACCTAACTGGAGTCTTTTTATTTAGATATTTACATACACAGAGAAAATGTATTACTTATTACCAGATAAAATGTAAGATTTATTTGATTAATAAGTATACTTGTGTCCTTAGTGTTACTGTACATTTACTTCTCTAATGCTATTTTTCTCATGAAAGATATTATATCACCCCTATAAGAATGAAATCACATATAATCTGTGTTGAGTTGATGGGTTAATTGGTTTTTTCATTGGGCGGCGGGGGGGGG
>NW_005841920.1:471725-474626 GCF_000455745.1 Alligator sinensis
GTTTGTTTTGGAATTTTTTCTCTGTTTGAGAAGATTCTCAAAGTAGAAATGCCCAAAATTTAAATAGAACAAGTCTTTAGTCAGTATCTGGTTGCATCTCAGTAGTTAATATAATAGCAGTACAGTCTGCGTTACAGTCATATACAGAATGTTTGCATTGGAAAGCTTCTTAATAGGTACATTCAGTGCTTTTGGCAAGTGAGGAAGTTTAGGTGGAATTTGAGTAATCAGAAATGATTCTATAATATCAAATGAAAAAAATGTGGGAGAATCTTGAGTCCCAAATGAAATTGCTGGAGTTGAGGGGGTTTCATTGCCATTCTATGGTTCAGTCTACACGAGACACTTAATGTGCAGTAAACTAATTCTAATGCACATTAGCACAGATGACAAAAAACCTACAAATACGTTAATGCACAGTAGTATTAGTCTACTCATTAAGCGTCACACAAAAAGCGTGCTATCATGCTAATGAACAGTACAGCAGCCTACTGTGCATTTATTTAGTACTTGATGATACAAGTACTAAATTTATTGCACAGTAGGCACTGTGCATTAATGAATATGTAGATGCACCCAGTAAGTTTTAATTATAGGAGCTGCTTTAAAGTAAAATAATGAAAGCTGCTTGCTGTAATAAGCAAGGGAATATAGAAAGAGGACAAAAAGTATTCAGTTTTCAGACTAATAAATAAGGCTGTGCTGAGTCACAGAAGAAAAACAATACTGAACTGTTATGGTTACACTCATAGATTACAGTAGTAATAAAATCCCTATATCGACTGTAGTTTTTGTTATACTGTAAAAGGAACTGTCAGAATTTTAACTGAAAATCTTACATACCTTACCCTATCAGTCAGCGTACAGATTCAAAATATCTTTGTCATTTAAGTGTAACCATTTCAGATGTTTCTCTTCTTTTGTTGATCATTAAATATTTTCTGTTTTCTTAGAATCTCATGACTATATCACTGAAAGGGATTTCAAGGGCTCATTCACTCCAAGCCCTTGCACTGAAAGAGGATCAAGTAGATCTAGACCAGGCCTGTCCAATTTCTACATTGCTAGGAGTCGCATTACCTACATGCTGGGCTGCGTGCCATGCCAGCTTCACTGGCATGAACCATGACCCCCACTCTGACCACATGTGCACAGATGCCCCCCTGCTTTACCACGCCTCATGGGCACTCTGGGACAGGGGCAGGAAGTGGAAGACAGTGGGGGGAGGGGGAGCCCAAAGACTCTGGCTGCCAGTGAAGCTGGAGAAATGAAAGGGAGCCCACAGACTACAAATTAATGCCTCATAAGCCACACTCAGTCCATGGGCTGTCACCTGGACAGTCCTAATGTAGACTAACTAACCTTTCGGGGGTTTCACCATCCTAACATTTAGGAAAGTTTGTTTTTCTCATATCCAACCTATAACTTCTTTATTGAAAATTATGTAGATTTCTTCTTGTTCTTCCTTGGCATCCTTCAGAGAACAACTGATTGCCATCTTCTTTGTAACAATCTTATGTATTCAAAGATTGTTATGAACCTCTCAGTCTTCTGATTTTCAGATATTAGATTTAAAAAAAATCAACCACTATGTACACTCAACAAGTTCACTGAAAGCATGTTCAGAAGATGTTTCCTGCACAGAACAGATAGTGAAAAACAGATTTGTCATACATGGCATTTACTTCAAAAACAAACTTTAAAAATTGCTTCAATGCTGTGGTTATTTAGGCCATATAGCAATTAGATTTTACCTATTAACCACACAACATTTCCTAAAAATATTTGAATACCATTGTCACTTCTTTACATTTGTGTCAGTCTCACAACTAAATTCTAAAGGTAAGGATTCTGAAACAAACACCCCAACATTTTTTGGCTCATAAAATTCCAAACCCACGTTTGAAAATCAGTGAAGAGCAAGTGTATGTTTGTAATCAGCCAAACTAGGCTCCAGTTCTTAATCCTGTAAATACTTCAGATTGCACAAAATTTGACTCATATAAAACATCTCAGTAACTTTGGCAGGATCATTCTTGAATAAAATGTTATGGATTTATTGAAATGCTTGTAGGATTGAGAGCTTTAGGATATTCAGAAATGAAGCTTGATTTTTATGAGCTACAGTGTCCTAAACATGAAACTTTAAGTATATTCTAAAACTTTGACAGATGATCAATTTGAAAGGATTTTAATATTGCCAAAGTGTACTTATAAAAAGTTTTATTTCACTCTGCCAGGAAAAAAACAAAGAACATTAAACTTAGGTTTCCTTGAGCAAATACATGATTGTAAAAGTCAAATAATTAAAGACTATGGATGCAAAATATTCTGTCTGTCTGAAATACACTAGGGTATGGCATTTCTAACAGGGATGTGGCATTTTTGTTTTTAAGTGAAAATGTTTTAGTTAAAACATTTCTGAGAATGTATTTGTTTAACAACAGGGGCATCTAGTGGTAATAACTGATATAAATAAAACAAAGAAACACTATGGTTATGACATTAAGACACCATCTACACATTACATTTATACCACCATGAATGTGTTACTTGTGACATAAATGGCAAGGGTGCTACACATGCACCCAATTTAAGGCACCATAAAATGCCAAACCAACCATAAAAATATTCTACATAAAACGTAGAACATTTTGCTGAATACAAAATGTAGAATGTTAAATGTAGAAAATTTTTATGGCTGGTTTGTATAACACCTTAAATTGATTGAAGGTATGACAGGGCTGGGTCTGAAAATCAGCTGATTGTTAGCCCTAGCACTACACTGGAGTCTCTTTAAAATCCCAGTGCTGTCTTAGGGTCAGAGCCAACATCAGTTGATTGTCAGTCCCAGCCCTAGCCTCAAGACTGCATCAGGGCCAGTTCAAGGCCCCTGTGCAG
>NW_005841920.1:474636-542641 GCF_000455745.1 Alligator sinensis
CCCCCCATGTGTGGCATGGCAGGAGGTGCCACCAATAATTTGGGATCGGTGCTCAGATCCTATGGTGCCTTTAAACAAATGTGTGCCAGGTGCCTAAATCTCAACCTTTATTCACTAACACGCATTAACTAACCATATAACACTAACCCGTGCCTCCCGAAGCCCTGTGACCCACCCCGCTACAAAGCCAGATTAGTGAGCCACACAGGGCTGGCCCAGGTCCTGCCGCGTGCCACCCCCGCCACAGGCACAACAGGGCAGAGGAAGGACCCAGGGTGGCACGCAAGGACCACATGCCGCACCCAGCTGGCTCCTGCTGGCCCTAGGGACCCTCTGCCGCCCAGCTGAGCTGGGCTCTCTGTGGCAGGACCCGGTGCGGCACGTGGTGACTGCGTGCTGGACAAAGCCAGGTCCTTCCATCCTTAGGGCCCCTCTGCTGCCCAGCCGGGCTATTCCCATGGTGGCAGGACCTGATGCAGTGCATGGAGACTGTAAGCCACACCCAGATGGGTCCTGCTGCCATGGGCCTGTCCGGGCCGGGTGGCAGGAGCAGCCCCAGGGCTGACAGGACCTGTCTGGGCGTGGTGTGCGGTCCCCGCACACTGTGCTGGGTCCTGCCACCATGATAATGGCCCGGCCAGGTGGCAGAGGGGCCCCAAGGAGGACCCAGCTGGGCCTGGCATGCAGTCCCCATGTGCCACACCAAGTCCTGCCACCATGGCCTGGCCCAGCTGGGTGGAAGAGAGATCCCAGGACTTAGCTGGACCCAGCATGCATTCCCTTCATCCTGCTCTGGGTCCTGTTACCATGGCCCGGCCCTACCAGGCGGCAGATAGGCTCCAGGACCGACAGGACCCAGCTGGGCCCGGCACATGGTCCCCAGGTGCCGTGCCGGGTCCTGCTGCCATGGCTTAGAGCACCCCACTCCCACTGCTGCTGCTAAAGTTAAGTTATGGGTCCTGGGTGGGAGGGCTGTGGCCCTCCAGGGAGGAGCTGGGACCCTGGGCAGGGGTGCCTGTGGCCCTCCAGGGTGCCTGGGACTCCGGGCAGGGGCTGTGGCCCTCCAAAGGGAGCTGGGACCCTGGGCAGGGGGGCTGGAGCCCTGTGAGGGATAGGGGCTGTGGCCCTCCAGGGGGGAGCTGGAGCCCATGTGCTGTGGGAGGGGGCTGCACCCTGTGGGGGCCAGGGGACCTACCCCTCCTGAGCAGCCCCCCCACAAGGTCCCCCACACCCACAGTCCCCCCAGCAGTTGCCCCACACCTACCCATACACCAACCCACATCCCTCCACACACACCCACCTGCCTTCCCCCACGCCCCTAACCACCCCCTTCCTGCAAACACCACATCCCCCCATCACACACCCATCATGTGCAAAGAAAACCAAAAGTACACATCCACACATGTAGGTTTTTAGAATTGATTTTATCATGATGATAGAGACACTGGTAGGCTTCCACATTGCTTTAACATTGTATATATAGCAATAAAGCATTGCCCAACTGATCTCTCTCTCTCTCTCTCTCTATATATATATATATGTGCGTGTGCGTGCGTGTGTGTGTGTGGAAAAACATGGATTTTGGGGTATTTTTCCAAAAGGATTTGGGATGCTGCTGCAGCAGTCCAGCTGGCACAAGGGGTAGTGTCCCCAGGTACCAAGTGGCTGCAAGTGGCTGTGCCCCAGAAGCTCCTAAGAGTGAGTAGCCCTGAGCTGCTTGCCAGGGCAGCTTTTTGTACGGATGGGGCCAGGACAGGGCATCTTTTTATACTGCTGGGGACAGCACAGGTGCTGGCACTGGGCTCTAGTTCTCCCTGGCTGCAGATCCGGGACGAGCCAGTCAGGGTTATTTTGCCCCAAGTGGCACAATTTGCTCCACAACAAAGTGAATGTTCGAGCACGTGCGCCAGGGCAAAAAGCCCCGGCTCAAATTTGCACCTCTTCTGTTTGAGCTGCTGCAAGTGCATGTGCTTGCATGTGTGGATGCACCCACTATAGGCAGTATCTAATGTCCTTCTGGAAATCTTAAGATTTGTTACTTTGATGAAGACCTTCAGGTCACAGACCATTTGCTTTCAGTGCCTAACACAGTAGGACTTTGCCCTGTAGGTGCTGCTGCAATATAAACTACAACCAAAAAATCTTAAATGCTGAGAATGTTAAGCTTGAAAAGTCAAGCACTCAAAAAGTTAGGAGATGCCCAAATTCCCTAATTAAATTTGTCCGTGTAACATTAATTCAGCTCTCTTTTGTATTTGCACTATGATGTAGTCTTTAATTATATGATTCCATGCTCTTTTTCTCTCTGGATTCTTGCTTCATTCAGTGCACAGCATGGAAAGTACTTACTGGATGAGTAGTTATTTAATGTTTTATCTTTATCCTTATCATTAAATATGTGCCTCATGCATTATGTACATCATTTAAACCCTGCTCTGATTTGAAAATTTCTCTCATCGTGGACACTCACCAGTGCAATATCTAAGTGCTTCACAAACACGAGTGAATTTAATTTACAAAAACCCCATGAGAGAATCTGCTATTATCCCTCATTTTACAGATAGAGAATGGAGACACACAGAGATTAAGGACAAAATTGTCAAGTGCCCACTAATTTGAGGGGGCCAGCTTGTCATGCTTAGGGCAAATTATTTCTGAGTACTTAACATTTTATAGCACTTTTGAGTTCTAAGCACAGCTCCCACAGACACCACGTGCAAACATGAGTACTCAACGCTTCTGCAAATTTGACCTCAGATGTCTCAGTCTGGGAACCCAAGTAATGGAGAACACATCATTCATGGATATGTGTGGAATGTATGGTTCAAGAGGCATTCCCAACATCACACAGGCACTCTGTAGGAGAGGCGGGGTCATGATCCAGTTATTTAGGATATTTGTTTGTCTCATTTACTAAATACCTTCCAACATCTGCAAATTAGGCAGTCTTTACAGACAAAAAGCCTATTTACTACCATTTAATATGGTCAAAACAGTACATTTTTTTCCTAAAATTCATCCTTGGCAATAGTTGAACTGTTTTAGGTAAAACTTTCAAAAGAAAATTGAGCCTGACCTATAGGCATTGAGCAAGGATAATTTCAGTTCAAATAGCTCAAGTATGTGAAAATTGAAAGCATCTGACAACTGGGTCTTAAAATGAAAGTTTTGCAACCTTAACTAGAGGTACTACTATCGGCTCTGCCTGTAAAAATTATCACTATTCCCCCCCAGCAGATGTCCTTATGTAGTATGAAGACACTGGTTTCACTGTAACTCATCAATCCTCTGCACCCATTTATCGTAGCCATATAGTCAGGCTTGAGGCTTGAATAGGATAAGGACCTCCATTACTTTAACCTCCAGTACCTTCAAGGGACTTCCACTATTTACACATCAAATGATATATTTCCTACAAAACCCAACTTCTATAATAGAATTCTTCCAACCAAAACTGGACATCTGCATTTTGGTACAACCATTCCAATATGACAAGTTATATGACTCTGGCAGTAGTGAGTAAGCTATACTTCTAATACTGCCTGTGACTATGGAGAAAATAATCTTACACATTTTTCTATGAATGTCCTTCAGTGCCTGGCCCACCTTTGCCAATTACTGGGCACCTCTAATTAGAAACAGGGTGTAACTTGCAGCTAGATATATTCGAGAAATGTTCCTAGATATAACATACACCTGTTGCTCTTCAAAATCAATCCCAGTCCTGAATAGATCATTTATGATCAAAGCCTGCTGAAGACATAAAGCCAAGCCAATAACCACAACTACTCAGATCAAGCTGATTTCCTGTATATGGGTATATGGCAGAACAGTATTTTTTTCCTTTTTATCAGTGAGCTGCAAGAACAATTAGATTTTAACCCAACAAAACTTACTATCCAAGTACTTACAAAAGGTTATATCTGATTCATCATTCCAGTGTTTGATGACAATATCCTTGAAAAAACACAACTTTAAATCTAGACAGTCAAGATTCAGGAAATAAGTTCAAGTCACCAGAATGAGTAAAATCATATTCAGTGTTGAAAAGCTAAATCATTTTCCGTGATTCCCAGCTATCACCATTAGATGCAAGTCTCACTGCAAATGTTGAACAATTGTCATTACATAATACTCCAAGGTTAGTTACTGGACTGTATCTCATATATATCTATATCTATAGCTATAGATATATAATCAATAAATATATTTTAATATGCTTATTTGTATACAAGTTATTGTAGTATCATCATATATGATACATACGTATACAGACTTCAGATAACAAATAAAAATGTTACCAAAGATTTCCTTTTTCCCATATTTATGAGAAGAAAATTATAAAAAATATATATTCTGTAGTATAACTTGACATGGGTGCCAATGTATTACAGTACGTAGATTAAATACATTTGTTGTATAATAATGTTATATAAAGAATGAGCTCATTCGCATTGTCTTGCATAAGTGATACATTATACTCCACCCTTAGCCTTGAATCTTCACCTTTTTTGTTCCTCATGCTTGTCACCTATGTCTGTTGCCTAACAGGAAATGAGAGATGTTGCATGACCAAATAGTTATTTATAATAAAGAGCGATATCCTGCAAGGACTTGGGGACCCTTGTGTGATTTGGCTGTAGCTGCCAGCAGCAATCCCCTGTATTTTATTCTTGTTTAGAACCTCCAGGTTCTAAGTCTTCTAAATCTGAAAATTCAAGCTCCGTGCTTCGTTTCAGGATTTTCTCAACTTTTGTCAGTCTCTTTTTCAGTTTCTGCTGTCCGGCATCATACTCAGCCAAAAGCCTTGCAAGTTTTGTTTGTAACCTGTCCACTGCCCCTTCTATAAATGTGACCTTCTCATCCACATCTTTTGGATCAGCTCCTAAACTTGCAATTTCTAAATCCAGTAGGCCATCCTTCATCAGGATTTGCTTACCCTTCTCTTCCAGCATGGCCTTTGCATCTGGGTACTCTGTTAAAGCCTCCATGAGGTCATCTTTAGAGAGACAAAACAAATCTGAGTACCCAATGCTTTTAATGTTGGCTGTTCTTCGATTGCCAGCTTTGCTACCTTTGATATTAAGAATGCTAATCTCCCCAAAGTAGCTGCCATCACTAAGAACCACAAATTGTGTAATTCCATCATCAGCTACCACAGCAAGTTTGCCTTCTTTGATAATATACATTTCTCGTCCAATATCCCCCTTCCGGCAAATATAATCTCCAGGACTGTAGACTTGAGGCCGGAGTTTTAAGACTAATTCAACCAACAAGCCAGCTTCACAATCTGCAAAGATCCGGACTTTCTTCAATGTATCCAAATGAACGTTGATTGCAATCTCTGCTCTTAGTTTATCTGGTAGATACTTCAAAACTTCCCTTTCATCCACTGCCTTTTTATTCGTCCACAGGTAGTCAAACCACTTGATAACTCTTTTTTCCATGTCTTTACTCACATTTCGAAAATGCATATACTGTTTAATGGCATCAATCCTTGCTTGAAACTCTGCTCTGGCTGCATTCATATTGGAAATCATTGAGCCAACATTACCAACAATAGTAGCAAAGATCAGTACTCCAACCAAGAAGTCAGCAACTACAAAAAAGTATTCAGAGTCCTTTACAGGAGGAGGTGTTTCACCAATAGTGGTCAATGTTAGTGTTGACCAGTAGAGGCTATATACATATTTTCTAATCAGGCGAGCAAATTCAGGATCAGAAGTGTCGGGATAGACCCAAGTGTCCGCCCCAAATCCAATTGCTTTGGAGATTGAGTAGTAGACACAAGCATTCCAGTGAATAATAATCACAATGTACATGACAAGATTAGAGATCCTGAAGATATTTGGGTAGTTTGTCCTTGTTTCTGTTCGCTGAAAGAACTCAAACATTCGACCTACTCTAAGCAATCTATTTAGTCTTAACTCTGGGTAGTTCAGCCCTAACTTGAAGTACAGTAGATCAGTTGGTACGACTGAGAAGACATCTAGTTTAAATTGGGAAGATGCCTTATATTTCTCTCTGAGTTTCTTTTCTTCTCTCACCAACAAGCCTTGCTCCAGGTACCCTAAAATTAAATATAAAATCTTTAAATTATTATTATTATTATTATTATTATTATTACTACTACTACTACTACTAATATCATTTTATGGTCTATTCTATTTCATTCTATTATAGGTAAATGCCAGATCCATCTTTAAAATTATTTAGTCCAGACAGCATCAGATGGTACATAAATTCCTTTTTTTAAATCAAGCTGGAAAAATTTGAACAGTTGTTGCAGGGGAGGGGGTTACATGAATTGACTGACTGTAAGTTCCTATGTTTAATGTTTGGAAGCTGTTGGGACCAAATCATACACTTAAATTACTTGATTAAACAGAGCCATCCAAATTACATTATCTGGCTGAGGTGTGTGAACTTATAAGTAGATGCAGAAGCCAGGAACCATTCCTCACGGTGTCAGTATAGCTAGCATTTAATGTTCCCTGAACCCATCCTCTTCCTGCAGCCCTTCTGCCTAGTAACCTTACTTGTCCTCTGGAGTGAAAAAGACAGGATATGTGCTTACATTTCTAACTAGAAAGCCAGCTATAGGCACCCAGTTGTTAGAAAAATAATCTTGATCCTAATTTCTATAGAAATAGAGGTAGATTCTTTATGTATAGCAACACTATATCCACTGCACTTTTGTAGACCATTACTGTAGAACATTCCCTGCTCACTAACTCCCATTCCCAATGGATCAAACTCAGAAATTAGGCACTGAAGCTGCTGTGTGGGTTCAAGCACAGAAATCTTGAGAGAGGTAGTGGGATATACTCTCAGAACAGATTCACTCCTTCATTTCCAGGTTGGGATGAGTAGAGTGGGCACAGGTAGCTGGGGCATGTTTGAGAGTAACACTCTTAGCTGTTTCAGGTCCTATACTAGTTAAGTCCTTAAATTCAGTGAGCATAGATTGCAGCTGCCTTATGCAGTGGAAAAGGTTTACCTGCCCCTTATTGTTTCATAAATTTGGTCCATGTACAGTAATACCTCAGTTAACAAATCCTCTAGGAACAAATCTCCTTTATAACAAAGTTGGCCATTTTCTTCCAAAAAAATTGAAAAACTGAAAAACCCCAAAACCTGTGGCTTTCTTGTTTTACCAGAAAAACCTGCAGATTTTGCAATGAGCTCCCTGCAGGCTAGCAGTTCCTGCAGGGAGGAAGAAAGGAGTGGGAGGAAGGTGGTAAGACAGGGGCCGCCACATGTATGTACAGTACATGCATGTGGTCCCAAGCAGCCTGCAGAGCAGCTCCAGCAGGTAACTGGGGGGGAAGAGGGGGACTGAGGCCCCTGTAGGCAGGGAGCAGGGCAGGACTGAGGCTGCTGTCCATCAGGGCAGGGCTTGGGGCTTAGGGCTCAGGGCGCAGCTGCAGGGCCCCAGTGGGGAGCAGGACAGAGCCATGGGTCCTGCCAGGGAGACCCCTGCATGGGTCCTGCCAGTGTGCGGAACCAGGGGGCAGGAGGAACCCGTGCCCCACAGATCTGTATGCAGGGCAGGCATAGTCTGCAGGCTCGGAATCCTGCTCTGCTTCCCTCCCCCGGGGCCTCCACAGCCCTGCGGGCACAAGCCAGTGCAGTTGGGGACACTGGGGCTGTGCAGGGATCTCCTCACCTCTGCAAGCTTCCCCCCGCCCCCCCACAACATGCTGCCCTGGTGACATGCCTCCTGCATGTGCTGCTGCTTTGAGGGGCGCAACCCTATGCTGTTGCCCTCACTACAGCCCTATATGCAGGGGATGCATTGCCACGGCAGCACAGGGCGAGCAGTGGTGAGCAGCTTCTCCACATGACTCAGATGCTCCCTGCTGTGCTGGAGAGTGCCCACCAGGCTGCGGAGGTCCCAGGGGAGGGAAGCAGCGCGGAGCTCGCAGTGGTGAATAGCTTCTCCATTCAGGCCCACTGTTCCCTGCTGCCCTGCTTCACTCCCTCGGGGCCTCCACAGCCCAGTGGGTGCCACGCAACGTGGCAGGAACAAGCTGATCCATGCAGAGAAGCTGCTCGCTGCTGTGAGCTCTGTGCTGCCCTGGTGACACACCTCCTCCACACAGGCCTCCAGTGAGAGCAGTAGTGCAGGGCTGTACCCCTCAAAGCAGCGGCATGTGCAGGAGGCACATTGCCAGGGCAGGGCAGGGCAAGGCAGAGCTCACAGTGGCAAGGAGATCCCTGCATGGCCCCGCTGCTTCCTGCCATGCCGGGTTGTGCTCACTGGGCTGTGGAGGCCCTGGGGGAGGGAAGAAGGGTGGGAGCCTGAGCCCGCAGCCTGTGCCTGCCCTGCATACAGATCTGGGGGTGCGAACCCCCCACCCCCCAGGAGTGCGCACGGTGGTGGGGAGCCACCTGGGTCTGTAGCCCTGGCAGTTGGGGGACCCTTCCAGCAAGACTAGGGGAGCAGAGGCTGTGGGTGGGGGGTGAGGAGCACCACCAAGGCTGTGGGTGTTGTTGGGGGGGAGTGAGAGGCATGAGCAGGGCCAGGGGACCTGTGGGGGCATTTAATTGAGTATTCTAATAAAAGCCTACATCTGTCTGTCCATAACACTTTATTTGCAATCTGGCTGGCTGACAAACAGCCAATCAGAGCATGAAGAAGCATTCTGACAGAAGGCAGCCTGCCGCCATGATGGTGGGGACACAGGGGATGGAGTAGGGAGGGAGCAAGACCATCACAGACGGAAGTGGGGGGTGAGGCCAGCAGGGCTGGCCTCACCCCCCACCCCCCCCAGCCTGCTCCCTGCAGGTAACGCAAGGGTCAGGGAGAGTGGGCCCAGGCTCAACACGGAGGGGAGGGGAGTGGGCCTGGGCCCAATGCAGACGGGGAGCGGCCAACACAGGGGGAGGGAATGGGCCCAGGCCCAACGCAGGGGGACGGGGAGTGGGTTCAGGCCCAAAGTGGGGGAGGGAGAACAGGCCCGAGCAGGGAAAAAGCCGGCCCACTGCAGTGGTCCATCCCCCGTTGTGGAAGTCCTGGGGGATGGAAGGAGCAGGCTGCCTCCCCCTCTTGAGCCAGGGCCCACTCCTCCTCCACCCCCCTCCCCCGTGTTAGTATAGTAATACCTCAGTTAAGGAGAAGATGTGTTCCATGACGTCACTTTGTTTTCAGAAACTTTGTTACCAGAGGTAGAAATAACATAGGAGGTATAGGGATGCATTCCAGGATTTCAGAGAAGGGCAGGCAGGGTGACAGTAGGAAAATATCATTAAACTAGCAAATTGCCTGTCGAGCATGATGGGAGGGGGGCAGGTGGGGACAGAAGCCTGCATTGCCCACCCCCCCATCCAGGGCTGTTCCCCCCACTTCAGGTTGGGGTCCAGCTTCCCCCCACTTCCCCCCACTGCTTTTTTGGGTCCAGGCCTGCTCCCCAATCCTGTCATTTTGGGTCTGGTTCCACCCCGCCATTCTCTCCCACTCCTCCCATCCCTGAGCGAGCCCAACGTGGGCAGCGGAGAAGCGGGCATGCTGTGGCGTCAGTGGTGACCATGGGGCCAGGGGAGGATTAGGCCTGGGCCTGACATGGTGGGGGAGCGAGCCTGAGCTGGGGAAAAGTCAGCCTGCCGCAGCAGTTGGGGGGGGGGGGGCAGCAGGCCTGGCCCAGCCCGACCCAGCCCAACAGGGCAGCTGTGGGGGCAGGGGAGGAGCTATACTCCTCCCCGTGTCAGGCCTGGGCCCACTCCTCTCCCACTCCCTTGCATTGTCCCCAAGCCCACTCCTCCTGTCCCCCCGTTTTTCCCCCTCACAATGGCAGCCTGGCTTAAGCCCAGCCTCAGGCCTGGTCATCCCCCACATCAGGCCCGGGCATTCTCCTCCCTTCTCACCACTGCTGCGGCAGGGGCGGGCCCCAAGCAGCAGGAGGGAAGGGGGAGCGGGCCGGGCCGGGGTTGGGGCCGGGGCTCCATCCCCACCCACTCCCTCCCCCCATCATTCTTGATGGGCAATTAGCTAGTTCTATATATATAAAAGCCTTAGTCTGTCTGTCTGTCTATCTGTAATGCTTTATTCACACTCTGATTGGTTGTCTGAAACAACCAATCAGACTGCTCCAAGAGCATTCTGGACAGGAGGCAGTGGGGGCAGCTCACCACCATGATGGTGGCGGCAGAGTGGACAGAGCAGGGAGGGGAGGGGGAGCCAGCAATGCTGCAGCAATGCTGGCCTCACCTCCCCTGCTCCTGCACTTGGAGGCAGAAGGGGATGGTGGGAACTGGAGCGCCATCATATTGGAGGGGACGGCGCAGGAGAGTGAGACCAGCAGCGCTGGCCTGGCCCCCGCAGGCCTGCTCCTTGGAGACAGCTGTAGCATGTGGTGCTGGCTGTGCAGCACTGGCCTCACCCCCCCCAAAGACATGTCAGAGTGACACTGGCCTTGCCTCCCCACCCCCATCCTGCTCCTTGGAGCCATGAGCCAGAGCACCCCCCAACAACAACACCTGGCAGGGAGGGGGAAACAGCGGGGAAGAGGGGAGGAAGGGGAGTGAGAAGGGGAGGGAGGGCTACTAGTGGCAGTGCCCCACTGCCACTCTGACTGCGACCACCACCACCACCGCAACCACTGTGACCACCGCCACCGTGGGCAAGCTCCCCTCCCTCCCCCATTCCTGGGAGCTGGCAGCACAGCACTGACTGGCACAGACCCACACCCAAAGTGGTAGGGGGGCAATGGGGAGGAACCGGACCCAAAATGACAGGGCAAGGGAGCAGGCCTGGACCCAAAGCAGCAGTGGGGGGAAGCGGGGGGAAGCTGGACCGCAACCTGAAGTGAGGGGAACAGCCCCGGATGAGGGGGCGGGCAGTGCAGGCTTTTGTCCCCACCTACCCCCCTCCCATCATGCTTGACAGGCAATTTGCTAGTTTAATGATATTTTCCTACTGTTACCCCACCCACCCTTCTCTGAAGTCCTGGAATGCATCCCTATACCTCCTATGTTATTTCTACCTCTGGTAACAAAGTTTCTGAAAACAAAGTGACGTCATGGAACACATCTTCTCCTTAGCTGAGGTATTACTATAGTGTGTCCCGTTTACAGTTCATAGATCATGCTTCTTGCACTTGTTTGGATGAAATTCAGGATAATGTTTAGCAATGTGGGAGGTGCAATTTTATGTCTCTGCCAATGTGGCCCCTTGGATATCAGGGGATTCAACACAAAAGAAAGTGATGGAAAAGTCAATCCTCCTCTACTGGGGTTTCTATTATGGGAGTGTAGCTTTACTTCGACTAGATAGCATAATTTGAGGATAGTGTCGGTGACTTGGGTTTCATGGTACTTTGTCAGTGGAAACTAAAAATCAGCAAAAAGATGTTCTCTATATAGGATTTTCACATTCCATTTTACAACTCCTGTAGAAGCCATGCTTGAGCATAAGTGGTTGGATCATAGCCATCTTTTTCAGGCAAATTCCCAGTTATTTGGATTGGGACCTTCTTTATGGAATATTTAAATGAGGATGTTTTAAAATATATTACAGATAAATTTATCGAATACTTAATATGTAATGCAGTGTATCACAGAACATATATAATGTCAAATATGTAGCGTACAATTCCAAAACTAGAGAAGCTGCATTTTCAATCAAATTACTCCTGTTTTGGAAACTGCTTTCTGCTAGAACTTAGGATAAGCATGTAATCTTAAGGCTTATCTCAGTGTGAATTTCTTACCTGAATAAAGGAATCAGAACAATTGTAGCAAGAAACTCCTGTATTTCACTACTTTTTCATCATAATATAATGTAACTACAATGACAATTTAACTGGCAATTTAAAATATATATATTTTATATACAGATATATACTCATATATACACACATATACACACACACACGTCTATGTATGTGTATATATATATATGTATGTATATATAATATATGATTCCATATATATTAATATAATATACATATATTCCAGGAGACAATCTTTCTTTAATTCTTGTACTTGGCCTAAAATTAGTACACTGCTGGACATTTTAAAGTGCCTAACAGAGATATATAAATGTAAGTAGATACCAGTGAGTATATTTACCTGTTCTTGTCCGTACAAACATGTCAGCAACATAGATAATATCTGAAGAATAATCCAAAAAGAACCACATGGTTAAGTTGTCATTCTGAAGTTCATCAAAGCAGGCTCTGGATAGCAAAAGGGGAGAAACACACACTTGAAATAGACTACAGTAGTCCCATGAAAGTCAGTGATCGATAGACTGAATGTTCTATATAATCAGAGGCCCTAGAGTTTGTCACTTATTTTACATATTCATTAAAGGTAATCTATCATATTTTATCAAACTTTCAAAACAAAATATTTTATCAAAACTTTATTAACATGAAAGCAAATATGAAAAAAGTGTAGTTTAAAGTTTTTGAGAAAAAACATTTAAAGACCTGCCTTTAAAATTGTTAGAACTTGGATTACATAGGTTTTTAGAAAAAAACATTCAACAGAGAAAGATTCATTTCAGTAATTACAGGAAGTGCTGGTTGTTATGCAGATAGATAAGCTTGCCTAACCTTTTCTATAAGGAGACCTTTTTCAGTTGATAACTTTCTGGTTTTTTCTAATATCTGTGCATTTTAGTCACAGAAAACTTAAGACTAAAGAATATGGAAGTATCAGACAAAAAATAAAGTTATTCTTAATATTCTTAAAGGTCATTATTGAACTGGACAAAAGGCATGCTAGAAAGAGCCCTCAAAGTTGTGTGTGGTCTTTGTTTCTGAGCAGAAGAGCTATTAGACTTCAATATCAGCAAAAAAGGTATATACAATAAAATACTGGGCTAATACACTATTTGCATCCATTCTACCCAAAAAACTGAATGTATTCCTTAAGGCAAACAGATATGGACAATAGACAGCAAAGAGAAAAATATGCACAGAAACTAAAATATCACCTAGCAATGATCATGGTCCAGTTGTACATGACAGGCATCGTGATACAGAACAGCCAGTTGTAATACGTATTTCCTGCTGGGTCAATAACAAAAATGTCTTTCTTCTCCCTGAGCAGTAAGCAGAAAGGAAAGGGAGTATTAAGACATAAATAAAAATATGCACATTAAGTAGGTTATAGGTTTTAGGAAACACAAAAATGTTCTTATGAAGAAAGAAGATTAGCTTCCTCACTTAAATTTAGGAAGGACAAGAAATCAGTAGGAGAACATGACTGGGACTAGAAGCTAGGCCACATTGCTAAGGGAAACTGCCAGGTCCCAACATAGAGAGATACCTATACTTTTAACCTTCTTTAAGTAACTTATTTCATATTAAATTAATTATTCTGTCTGATAAATGATCCAAAGCATCTAGGCTTCATTATTCCAGAAAGTAGTGGTTTTATGGCTACCAGTATTTCAATGTTTTGGACTGATTATGCATTCATATGCAGAAACTTGACAGGCTGTCACAACAAAGTGGTAAAACATATAAAGCACATATGAAAATCAGTTTTGAAATCAGGCTAAGTGCTTTGTATCATTTTCTATAAGATAGAGGTAAGCTCTGTATTTTTATTTATACTTTCATATACTTGTTTAGTCTTATGAAATGGCAGATTAACTGCCACAATATTTGGCATTTTATGTTTAAAATATGATTTTTTTAGAATCAATGTTTTGGGCAAGAAAGGGAGCAGAAACATCATGCTGCTCTTCTGTCTTCCTTTCTCACCCTCTAATTCACGAAACAAGTAGGAATAAGAGTATCCATATGCAGAATTATAGAAACAGCTCCATGAATTAAGATGTCCTAACAATAACCTGAATCTTCCTTTATTAGGGATATCATACGCAGTTGGCTTGCAATACACCCATGACCCATGATTCAATTCTCATCTAAGGCAATTTTTTAGAGAAATGCAACACTAATCAGAAAACTTACTCTTCTTTCTTCTTATCTTTGTCTTTATCTTTAACTTTTTCTTTATCTTTTTCTTTATCTTTATTTTTTTCTTTATCTTTTTCTTTAGTTTTATGTTTTTCCTTTTTTCCCTTGCTTTTTTGTGCATCTGGATCCTTTTTCTTTTTATCTTCAGACTTGCTGGAAAATGAATTAAAATGTATGGTTGTTAAAGGAAAAAAATGAATAGCAACTTGAGAAGAAACTCAGTCTCCTACAATGTAGTATCATTATTACTGTATTGTCTTACCTCTTCTTCTCTTTTTTCTTTTTCTTTTTCTCTTCTCTAAGAAGAAAAAAAATGTGACAGACTCATGAGAGGCGTGTATTTACTACCAATGGCTTTTTTTCTGTTAAAACCTGTTGAATTGTGTAAAGCTAGTGTTATGCTTACACATTTTGGCTAATGAATAAAATCAAAATCCCTGTGTATAGTCTTCAAGCAGAACTATTTTCATTTACTATAATACACATTACATTGGCCTTATAAATTATCAGACACTGTGCACATTATCTTTATATGTAAGTCATACATATGTAGAATTGGTTATTGAATACTTGTTTGGTAAAAACATTGTAAGGAAAGGATTAGATATGTTTCTACCCTTATCACTACTATTTATACTAGTAACAACTTTATTCCTCCTTATACTTAAACTGTAAAATACTTACTCATCTTTATTACTGTTGTTGTTAACATTGTAGAGTGCAGTGCCACCATGCATATATGGTTTCCTTGGAAATAGTAAAATACAGTTGTTATATGGTATATGCTGAGTGAGAGGAGACCTGTAAAACAGTCTTCTGATATAAAATTTACATAAGCATGGCTTGGTTAAAGTTCCTGGCAGGTTTATTAATATTCATAATATTCATTCATAATATGAGATAGGTCCAGTAAAGAGACATGAAAAAACCCACTTGCTATTTTGATTATGTCTATATTTTCCATTATCAGAATTCCAATATTTCTGAAAAGAAAAGAAAGATATGAGCTAGAACTCTTCAAGTCAACAAGAGTTTTGCTGTTGACTTCAACAAAGCCAGGATTTTACTCATATTATGCATGTCTATACGTGCCATTAATGCATAGCGATAAATTCTGCAGCTTATTGCTCCAGAGTTTATTACTCCTGGGAAGCTCCTGGGTGCACCGTTTACATATGTACCTGGACTGCAGCACATTGAGCCAAGTTGGAGCAACCTTGGTTGGCAAAGGACCCAGGGGGTCAACCTGCCAGCCCAGGGCTGCTCCAGACAGGCTCAATGTGCTGTGGAGGGGCTGGTTTAGGCACAAGGGTGCCTCAACATGGGGCTAGCCAGCAAACACCCCCAGCACTGAAGCACCCTTGCACCCCAGCCAGCCAGTCAGTGTCTACATGTGCACTGACATGCACAAAAAAACTGCATCAGAGTAGTAGTTGTATTTACAAGTACTAGCCTGCTGCAGAGTTTATTAGTTTCCTGTGCCCTAATAGGGTGAATATGTACATGCTGAGACATTTCCTGTGGAGCTAATTAGTCAGCTCTACAGTAAACATCTCATGTAAATGTGTCCACTGTCTTCCCTAATATATGCCTGAATATCATGGATCCAATTTTTAAATGCAGGTGTCTTCATTTGGATATATAGGCTGGCCAATTTTATATATGACTATAAACTAACTAAATGCTCAAGTGGGGGAAGGTGTTTTACTTAGGGGGTCTGTGTTTGAAGACTGGTCCTTCTTGTCAATATTACACCTAATAAAATGGGAGTTTATCAACATTAGATAAAAGAAACTGCAAGCTACCCTATTTTGGCCACTACCAAAAGGAGATGCTCAAGGGTACCCTTTAGCATTGCCCTTTGGCAGGGACTAAGACAGGGTGAAGAGTTGCGATTTCTGTTTTATTTTGAACCACGTGTTCTTGTGTGGAAGGTGATAATGAATGGGTTTAAAAACAACCACAGTCCCTTTAGAGAGAAGGGGTGTAGTTTAGAAGGGTCAGTAAGGGAGTGAGGAGGACTTCACTGTGTGTGAGGCAGGGGAATGAATGGTGATGGGCAGGGATGGAAGGAATAATATGTCAGGGAGAAATGTTGTTCTTTTTAATGGAAGACTGGACTGGGAAGTGAGGTTGGGTTAGGTGGCAGGGGAGCAGGAGTGGGTGGGATGGGGTGGGATGGATTGTTTTTTAATTTGTTGAGTTTTCTTTACCTGGATAGGACAGTGGGGTAGAGAAAGGTGTTTTGTTTGTTCTTATTTTAGTACTTTATTCTGTTTCTGTATTTATTTTTCTCTTTTACTGTAAGTTGCCCTGAGCCTTTTTGGGAAGGGTGGGCTATAAAGCTAATATATAAATTAAATGCATAAAGAAATTGAGATACAAAAGAAAACGGATGAAAATACACATAAGTAGGATCAGATTGACAGATTCATAGAGTTGATATGTACCCTACAGAAGGAGGGCAGACATCTCATGTTTTCTTCTAACAGATCATCACAGTGATTTGATCATTATAATTATTGGTCTATCTTAGCTGTGAACTTTGATTTTTTTCCAGGAAAAAAATCTGGATTTAGGCAGCTTTCATCTGAAGTCATTTTCTCCGGCCTTTTAAGGCAAGCAAAATGGGAGGTATTCTAAAAATAGCTGGAAGTAGTAATTACATATTTTAACTCAGCATAAATTCTTTGTGGAAAAAACATTACATTGAATCCAAATATTTTTATTTGCTTAAAGGTCCTTTTTAATATTAACTTTATAATTCTAGCTGAGTGAAATCAGTTGAATTTATAAAAAACAGCCAGATCCAGCTGAAGAGGAGCTGCTAGATTATGGAAAGTTACAGTGGGCTTGTCTACATGAGACACTTACTGAGCAGTAGACTAATTCTACTGCACATTAGCGTGTCATGGTAAAAGCTGTGCTAATGCACAGTAGAATGAGTCTACTGTTCAGTAAGTGTCACGAAAAGACTGTGTGCTCAGTAGTGCTGGCTACTGCACATTTAGTACCTCATAAACTTAATGTACAGTAGCAACAGTGCATTAATGTACATGTAGACATGCCCAGTGCTCCCTTGCTCTTCTAGCACTGGGAAAAGTTACTGTGTTCAAAGGGACAGTCAAAGCTTATTAGACTACCTGCATGTATGGTAGAAGAGAACATTATGGGGTTCAGATGTGGGAAGAGGCATTATGAACTCCTTCAATTGGCTTGTGAATAAAATAAATCTCCCAACCTCCTTCCAAGAGCCAGATTAATGGAAGATACAGCTCCTTATCTTCTCCCCTCTTTTCCTTCCCTCAGTAATGTAACTGAGAGTTAGAGGGGTGCAAAGGCAGCTTGAATGATATCTGAGAAATGTTTCACTCTGGTAATGTTACTATGTTAAGCTAACTATTTCTGACAATTAAAACTGGGAATATAAAAAAATATTAATTAAAAGCAAAACAACTAGAGTTTATTCTTCTATTGATATGAACAAATATTTTAAACTGCTACCAACTTGATATAGATACTACAGTGAAAGGGTAATGCTCTACAGAGTTTCAATATTTCAATTTTCTGTCTGTTACTTGAACTCCCAGTGGCTCGACTTCAACAGGTGAAAGGAAGATGCCCCACCTGCCCATTTTATAATCTGATGGTTAGCGCACTCCCTGGTAAGTAGAAGCTGAAGGGTTTGAGTCACTTCCAAGTGAGAAAGACCTATAACCCAGGGTAAGAGGTGTGATGACAAGGGGCATGTGCACACATTCATAGGACCAGAACTATGATCAGGGATAACAACTTTAACCTATGATTTTTGTGAGCTAAGCTTTATAAATTGGAGTCCCCTTCTCTATATGTAAATTATCTACAAACATTTGTAGATGTGAGGTTCACCTTTGCAAATAATAAAAAAGAGCTTTTCCAAATGGAATTTCTAGTGTGAACATGCAAAAATGTTTACTCACAATTTAATTAATCTTATAGTTTCCTATCAACATTCTTGTGAATAAAAATAAACTATCATGACCTTCTGAACATAATCAAAATCAAAGTATTGTAAATACTAAGAAAGTGGGATTTATTCACTAATGTTGTTTTTGCAGTATAGACACAGCTCAAGTTATGTTATGTTGCTGAATGGGAACGCTTTGTAATGTGATTTGTGCGCACTTTTTTAGCAGTTGAATCCATTTTTTAAATAATCCATATAATCTGACAAAGCCTGTCACATTCTACCTTTCTCCTAATGACTTTCTCTTAATGAAAATTTTAAAAATGAGCTTGTTCTGAGGAGAATAGCGAAGAAAACAACACAAGGATGAATATCTGTCTCCAGATATTCCCATAGAAATCAATAAAAGCAAAGTTTAGTAAGTTTAGTTTACCTGCTTTCTCCGCTCTCTGTTAGTTCTTTGTCCATGTCTGTGTCTTCTACTGTCACTGTGGGTATGTTTACACAGGAGTGCTGGGTGTTAATCACACCTACCTTCATGGTTAGACGGATATGGCCTGGGATAAGAGAAAAAGAAGAATTTAAAAATAGAAAAGCCAGTCGGTAATGGGCAGGTATCAAAAGGAATCGCTTCACACTGATACTTGTATGTCACAAGCTCTCCTATTCGAGACAAAGAGTAGAAAATTTATAATAGAAATCAGACACATGCAATTTAACTACAATAATCTCTTTGTACCTTCATAAACCAGTGCATATCTGGAAAATAGGATGTAAAAATCAATATAAAACAGAAAGGCCTCTGCAATAACTGAAAATAGAACCATTTGACCAGACTAAAATTTAAGAATGTTTTTAGACTATAAAGCAATAATGTAACTTAACTGTAATTCTAAATACATTTATATTCATGATCTACAATTACATATAAAAGTACACACCTTCTAAAACATAGTCTCTCTCTACACAATACTTACAGTATAAAAATCTAGGTTTATATAACATACCTTATCCTGTTCTCCTTAAAAGTGTAACTCTCACAAAAGTCAAGTTTTGTGTATATTAGCACTATAACTTCAGGGCTGTCTGACTTATCCCTGTGAAAGTAGAAACAAAAATGTTAAGTATGAAAATATGATCAGAACTCACCCCTTTACAGTAACAAATGTCAAGGACATTCTAGATGGAGCTTTTCAATAGTCACTTACCCATACCTTGATTCATTCACAGAACTTCCCTTGGTGTTAGCAATGGGAAAGTATTTTCTGAATCTATGTTGATCTTATCTACAAAACACATTGCAACAACCAGACACAACTAGGAGAGCAAAAACCAGAATCTGAGCCTAGATTCTCTGTGCTCTGATTTCTAAGAATTTGTCAATGGTCAACATGAAAATTCCAGGTACGGCTGGATTTCAAATTATTTTGAATTGAATTCTGAAAAATCATCAACTTCCTGCTATCCAAGAAACTCCAAACCCGTGGGTCAGCATTGGATGGTTTGGCTTTGGGGTATTCTTTGGGAATACTCCTCATGGAAAGAAGCAGCCACTTAACTCATCACATGACCTTAGCTAAATAAGGTAGAACCAATTTTTTAAACCAAGTCCCAAAATTTAGACACCTAATTTCATATTTAGGCACCTAAACAAAAGTGGATATTTGTGCCACTGTTGTTCTTAAAGAGTAACTTCCCACTACTTTGTGGAATACAGTTCCACTCAAACTGTGATTAAGTCAAACTATTTCGCATTCTACAAGAGGTGGTAGCCAGTGGATCATCACAGTAGTTGATCATTTATTCTTTCTCTTCCATTATCCAAATTCAGAAAGAAACTAAGGGAAAGAAACCAGATGGGCAGGGGCATCCTATACTTTGGAGTATGCTCAAAAGGTACATGTTGGCCGAAAGACTATTGAAATATGACCAGATTCCTAGCCACGGGAAACACTTTGGATCTCCTGTGCTTAGGATCTTCTGCAACTCTGTATGGGGACGGCAAGTTTTAATGCATGCTAAATTGTAGACTGACCTTTAATTTACAGCTAAGAATTTATTCACCTAAACGTTTTACAGTCGCCTGCCAGTTTAAATGAAATTTCCTTCAGGAAAGATTTATCAGGTCTACAACTATAGTTTTGGTCACGGTTAAGGAAAACCAATAGCTCTATGGTTCAGACATTCATTTGGGAAGTAGTTGACACAACTCCAAATCCTTGCTCTGCCTGATTCAGTTCAGTGGCTTGAAACTTAGCCTCCTATATCCAAGGTGAATATACTTTTCTAAAATGTCTTTCCCTGTTTTAAAAAAGGGTTTTGACTCATCCTGATGCTGAGTGGGAAAATTTTTGCAATTTCAAAAAATTTTGCATTGAGATTGAAAAATAGTTTCCTACCCAGATGTACTTCAAATCCTTTTATCATCTTGCCTTGGGAAAATTGGCAGCTAATAAATGCTAAAAGAGAGATGGCTGATTGGGCTTCCTACTGTCTGTTTTATTTATGTGTATCTTGTAACTTAGACTGAAACCATCTGACTGTACACATAGCTTAACTGTGTAACTTGGTGTTTCATTCACTTCGATCATCCTTATCATTCTATTACTCATTAAATTATTTGTTGTATCTTGATTTCAATTAGACTAGCACCTGGATTGTGTTTTCTATGCATTTGTACAACACCAACCACAAGTGTCTCCTGTGCTTGACTGAGTCTTCTTGCTGCTGTTATAATACAAATAAAAAATAACTTGGGCCTGTATACAAAACTAGAGACTAGTCTTGAGTGGAAGGGCTTGGAAACATGATACAATAACACCAGCATACCTAACTTAAAGGGTGCATCTACACAAGATGCTATGTCACTGTAGCAACAAGCTATGTCAACATAGTTCATCACTTCAGCAACATAGTGTTGGAGGGCACAAACTGTGATGCCAACACTATTGCACAGTAGGGTCAGAAACAACCCATGCATCACCAGGACATAATGGCTGTTGCTGCACAGTCAGAGGCACGTGTACACATGCCCACAGTGTACAAAACACTTATCTGAATTACACCAGTGTCTGGAGCAGATGAAGAACCAAGCTCTCCCAGAGTAGCTGCTGCAATAGGAGCTATCGTATCACCTTGCCTGTTCACACTGAGCAAACATCTATACTGGAATAGAAGCAAAGGCAAAACAACTAAAAGGTGTAACTTACACAGGTGTATTTTACCCCTGATTTTTCTCAGGGAAACTCTACATTAGATTCTAATAAGTTATATCAGTTGAGGCTATATGCTGTGGGTTCAATCACGTTTATATGAGCATAACAGTAACTTTGCCTGTTGTGTTGTGTGTCCAGGCCCTGACTTAGAATTTTGGAAAAAAGTAATTTCTACAGTTGAGTCAAACTATATACGGTAAATTTAAAATAAAAACAAGATTACTTTCTTACTTGCACTGGCATAAATAAGGAGTGCCTCTATTGAAATCAATGAATACCTTTTTTAAACTGGTGTTGATGACAGGAGAGTTGAAGTCAGCTTTTTTGCCTGTGAAATATAGAGCAGAATCCTAGCCTCGTTAAAGTAGTATAAATATTGAAATTAACTCCAAAGAGAACAGGTTTTCACACCTGATTCTTTCCTGCCAGGACAATAAAAGCTGAGGGAATTTTCCATGCTGGGTTTCATGATGAAGTTAGGAACAAAACACCAAAGACTTTAACAGGACCATGATTGGGCCCTTCATATGGGATCACTTAGTTTTCTCAAACACAGTCTGGTGCATAGCTGAATAAGAGAGGAAGGAGCATGGAAAGGAAGTAGCCTGGAGACTGGGAAACCAAAGATCAATTTGATGCTTTGCCACAGACTTGCTAGGCAACCACAGACACGTGTAAGGGGAGATTTGATAACAGGGCACTGACAGATGTGGAAAAAAATACCCCCTGCACTTTACCCGGAAAAGCAGCATGTTAGTTTGACCTGGCTCCACAGCATCTGTATAGATCGGGCACTTCAGCGGGGCTTTCTGGCGCTTTTAACTAAAACTGATTCAGTGTTTCAGTTCCCGGCTTGTTAAATGGAGTCAGTTGTAATTTTTTTTTTTTTGCAGAGGTGTTGACTTAATTAGATGTTGTGCAATGACAATAGGCCATAAATCCATTAAATAGATAAAGCAATAGTTTTGAACCAGGGTGCTGGGGTGCTTTGATCCCCTTTCAAGGGTGCCACACAGTGTTAGCATTGTTAGATGTCCAAACATGATCCACAGGAAAAATCCAGAGATTTCATCCAGGAATCTACAGTCTCGAAAACATTTTGGCCTGTTGTATCTTTCTGAATTCTCTGCAAAAGAAAATTGCTGCATTCATTTTCTGTAGTCAAAAAACAAGTGAAAATTAAGAGCTGACATTTTCCGAGGGGGTGCCTTGAGTATAACTGGGGGTGCCTCAAGTCTAAAAAGTCTGAGAATCACTGAAAGCATCACACAGACATGCAGAAGAGTGACTGACCTGTTTCTAACACACAGAGATTTGCAGTGGGAAAGGTAATTTCTCAGTTAATTAATAAATCATAAACCACAGCGCATTCTAGTTATCAAATAATCTCAGTATAAAAAAATTAAAAGTTTTATATACTTTTTCAAACATGCAGGTAAAATTGAGTCAGAGCATGTTGTTCAATGCCTCTCTGAAGAGTTTTCAAATGTGTCCACATGCAAAAATTCAATCAGCTTCTCAGCTTGGAGTTTAAAATGCAAAAAACATTTAGCACAGTATGAAGCTGATAGACTTGAAATTGTCAGTGACAAGAAAGTCTTCTCAAAAGATTGGTTCATAACTGTCTGAGTTGCTGTGGAAGGCAGTAAACTACTGTTGCATGGATTAAGTGCCTTTGCTCTTCCATCCAGTGTGCTATTGGAAATGGAAGAACCACTGCAACGCAAGAGACTTCTTGTTGAAAGATGATATATATGTATTATTGTGTGAAATTGAAGACATTATTGCCATAGGACTTATATATTCTGTTGGAGGGATAAGAGATGAAATCATGTTTCCACGGTCAGCCAAATAGGGAATGCACCCAGGCAATGTCAACATTTACTTCATCCCATACAACAGATAGATGAAGATGAAATCTCAGGTATTGCTGATTAACCTTCAAGGCCTTATCTATCCCCTGGTGACAGCAGATCCTAACATCATAGGGCATGAGCAGGTCTTACCCACCTGCAACCATAGGCACACTCCAAATCTCAAAGAATGCCAATGAAGATGCTATCTCTGTGCTTGCATTTGAGCCCTGTCTCTGATGTGGTTGAGACTAGCCAGTAAGGAACAATCCTGGAGCAGCCTTACCAGCATACTTTCAAGTTTGGAGAGTGTCAGCAGGTGCAAGTGAGCAGGGTATTGGTGGAATATGTCCCTACTGCAGGGACCTTGTAAAAGGTGTGTGGCCCTTTAAAAGAGGCAGACACAGACAGCTGTGGGTGATCACCGATTATTACCTGGCAATTATTTAAAAGTCCAAGGAGAGAAGGAACAAGGAACTTGAGCTGAGGAAGGAGTGGACTGAAACTCAGAAGCACTCAGCATTAAAAAGGTCTCTTTCATGATGCCTGGAGAAAAGCTAAAGGGTTGTTTTATGCATCTGTTTGTTAGGATGATGTAGTATTGCTTTGTGATGTGAAGACTGGCTGAGGGACTGCCAAAGGAGCAAAGCCAAATAGCAAGGCTGCTTATGGACTATTGTTTGAACGGTCAGAAGGACTCCCGGGCCACATCCAGATGAGCGCAGCCATGCTCTATGTGGCACCGCAGACCCTTCTGTGTCACCACACACCGCACATTCAGGCATTTACCGTGCTGCTACCTTGCAGCACAGGCAAGTGGTTTTGACCGCAGGCGATCCCGGGGCCAAAAAAAACCCATGCAGAAAAAAGCAGGGAAGCGCACATGGAGACAGCGTGAGCCACCCAAAACCAAATCTTGGCCTGCCAGAGCTGTAATGCAGCTGCCGGCCAGGCTCCAAGCCACAGGAGCACCACAGCTGCAGTTTCCATGGCCCCCAGGCCCCCAGGTAAGGCTGATGGGGCTAGCATAGTTGCTGCTGGGCCCAGCCTCTCCTACCCCACCCCGAATAACCTGCCGTATGCCAGAGGGCACGTGGCATGGGCATTCCTCAGGGACAAACTATGTCTGAAGCCCTTAAGGACTAAAACTACTCGGGTTATGTTAGGCAGCTCTACCTCTACGTATAGGTAGTATGTGGTGGAAAAGCAGTAAAGATTTCTTATTCTGGCTTTTTGTCCTTGTTTGACTCAGCTGAAAACTAGTACTTGTACTTTCAGGCTTGAAAGCCAAAATGACCACATGATGCTAGTCATATCAGTCCCTGGTGTGCTGTTGCTTCGGGTATTTTAATTATGCTAGCCTATTGGGCTGTGGAGTTTGGACAGATGTTGGTTTCTCTCTCCCCTCACATGAGTAGGAGAGGGAAGCCAACAGTAGGTAGTGCTGACTGGCAGACTCCACCCTGACTCAATTATTCCCTGAAGAAACTACATTGAGATCCTCCCTGGTATGAAACAGCTGTGCTCAAAACCAGCCAAAAACTCAGTACAGAATAAAGGCAAAAATTCACTTATCACAAAGGAAATCTCTTTTCCAACATAATTGACTTGCTTAGCATGGAGCACACTGCCCCCATGCAGGTAATGCTCCTGAGTACCAGCACTGCTGAGTAGGAACCATTTCTTTTGGTTTATTTTTGCTTTTGAGTACTACTTAGATCCACAAATCAAAAACTGACAACAATTGAAATGCATAAAATGAAGCAATTGAAGAGAAACCTCTTGCATCTTATATCTTTACATCCTGAACACAGCGTTTGGGAATACAGTAGCAGGTCTGTGTTCCTCCACACAGGATTAATATAATCAAAGACAGAATTCATAGACTAATCTTTACAAGTCTAGCTACAGATCCTACAGTCATCTACAATGGATTTTAACCAAGACAGAAGCTTATCTCTGACCACAGGGAAAGGTAAAATATTACTTCAAGGGTTTACCTTTGGTTTGATCTGCTACAGTTATGTCTGGAGTACAGATTTACTATGCCTGACTCCAGTGCCCTCAAACACCATGCAGCTTTTTGCACTTTCACCCTGGCTGGAAGTAATGTTGTTGAGTCTGTGGTGCAGAGGGCAAGTTAATAAACCCTGATTCATACTAGAGCTATTTAGACCATCCTTAACACCATGTGGATGCAACTATATTGCTTCTGGTCCGAGCTCTAGCACATGTGGAACCACACAGTGTGCTTGAGGCACAGCAAATTTGTGATCTAGGGATGTCCTACAGCAGTTCTTGTTACATATGTTTTCTATCACAAACTAGATAAATAAAAACACAAACCCAAATCATCGTAGCAGTTGAAAAGCAAAGTCCTGGGCCTGGGATTAGGAGTGGTTATGAATTATTTGGGAAGCATGAGCTGCCACTACCAGTGTTTTTTATGATGATGCCCACAATACCAAGGTCCAACCTGGTAGAGTTGAGCCCCTCCTTCAAACTAGTTAACTACCCATTGCCTATGTGCAATGGTAAGAGGTATGTATTTCTCTTTTCCTGCCAGATGGTACGTTGGATGCCTAACTGAGCAAAGCCAGGTCTAATGCTGTGGTGGACAGGATTTCTCTGTTTGTCTATCTACAGAATGAAATAGAGTGACCTGTAGGGAGTGGTGATATAAAAGACAGCGTGGAAGTGGGCAAGGGAAAGTAGAGATCTGGGGGAAGCTACGAATGAGAGGTGAGATGGGAATCTCAGAGACTTCCATTCTGAGGAGAGAGGGGATACAGATACACAGAACTTCTGATAAAGGGAGAGACAATATATGGTATAGGGGAGAAATGGGACATCACAATGAACCGCTGTCATGGGAGGAATGAAAAGAATGGGGATGTACACAGAGCCCTTCCATGAGATATGCTCACATAGCAAGGAAAATGAAGAACGAAGATGGTAGAGGACATAGGATTTGTACAGGGATGAGGAAGAATTTCCTGAAATCCCTGGAACAAAGGGGCATGGAAGGGTGGCACGCAGGAAGCTTGCAAGGGAGTAGAGGAACACAAGGAGCCTCCGGCATGTGCAATTCAGTTAGCCTACAAAATCTACCACATGTGTAATCCCTGGCTGTGAAATAGGGTTGCCAATCCTCCTGGATTGGCCGGGAGTATACCAGAATCAACACTGATCTCCTGGTGACTGTTGAAAGCCATCTGGGAGATTGATATTGTAAATGGGTTGAACAGTACAATTAATGACATTATATCATGTTGGGGAAAAAAATATCCCGGAATAGCTTCAGTCAGAGTTGGCAACCCTACTGTGAAAGGGTATAAGGACTGCCCAGTAATGACATAGAAAGTTGAGATTCCATATATTCATTGCAGCCAGGACAGTCAAAGAGCAGTGTGGATCAGGCACACAGTTTAGCCTTTTTTTGTGTGATAAGCTTGCGGAGAGGAAGGTAGGGCAAAAGCGGTATTAAGAGAGGCTTTGTTTTATGCTGCAGTTTTGTTTATGGATCTGTGAAAAAGGTAAGGAGGTGGGTGGCACCCAGTAAGAAAAAATAACTCTTTGGGCACCATGCTGGAGCACTTAGCTTGGATTTCTGCAGACGTCTGTGCCAGAATGTTCCTCTGCTGTACGAGGAAACAGAATGTTGTGCCTATTTCTATAAATAAATGGATCACACTGAGGACTGCTCTGATTCCATGTCACCAGTTTCTCTTTTAAACAGAACCATCAAACAGGATTTTCCACTCCACCTAAAAACCAACAGTTATCTATTGCTATGGCTAATATCTTTAAAAAACAGCCAGGGTCAACTGGGGTCAGGGGCCTAATGACACTGAGATTGAAAGTAAAAGGTGGGCAGTACAGACACTTCAAATTTGCTGGGCATTTCCTCAAACATTGGAACTGGGGAGCTTTCAAATGTATATCCTATGCTACCTGATTCCATATGCACATACTGCTCCACAGAAAACAGGCCAAAATCTATGGAGGCCCTGTGTGGCATAGGATACATGTTTATATGAGCTGCCTGCCCTTTCTGATATTTCACTGGTCCTTACTGTGGAGCAGCAGAGAAACCAACCACATTTGAGGCCCTGCTTTTCCAGTCTGATAAGAAGGTTCATGTAAACTTCCCATTACATTGGAATTGAAAGGGTTTGTTGACTTGCACCTCCAGCTATTTGGATAAGTATGGATACTCAATAAAGCATGCAGGAAAGGGTTGTTTCCTTGTGAGTCAACCATTATATATTGAACTAGCCTGCCTTCTCATTCAATACATGTTAAAGAACCTTTTTGATAATTTCTGAAATTAAAGGACACATTTTTTAGACTTGGAAGCCACAGATCCTTATGCACAAATAACAGAACTGCATGCCTCCTTTTGAGGCTATATTCCTAGTGTCAGAATGTTAATGTTTGTATGTAGCATTTACAGGAAAAATCCTGGTTCTTTTGAAGTCAGTGAGAAAACTCCCAACACTAGGGCCAAGACCTCCCTGATGCATATTTTTGCATGTACTTATATCACCAGGAGATTTAAGCAAAATATATCGGTCTAAATGTATTAAATTATAATAATGCAGCTTTTTCATCTCTTGTACCTACACAGTTTTTGTTTAAAAATCATACATTAGTCATACAATCACTCTGTTTTTTTATTGTATTGTAACCCATTACCAAACACCAAATTCTACAATTTAGGCAGATAGTGCTGATGAACTTTAGCTTTAGAAATATTTCATAATTATTATTAGGTCATGTGGATTTTACCAATAATATGAATTTAAATACTGTTTTAAAAAAGATAAGATATTTACAAAAACAGCTTATTTCCCAAACTCTCATTATTTTTAAAACTATTTTAGAAAAATATATTTTTTGCAACCTAAAAAGTCTTTGCTAAAGAGAACATTCTTGTACAGAATTACAAGGGATAAAGGATTAACATTCAGCTGCTTTGCTTTTTTACATTAGCCATAAACAATAAACAAAATAAATATTCAGCTACATTATAAAAGTACAATGTCATAACAAAATCTTTTGCGCTCTAGAAAAGCAGGGTACATGTAGAATAAAGCAAATTAAAAAAAATAAAATAACCCGATTCCAATGATATTGTTACAGTGGATGCTTACCTTTGTAATCTAATCTGATTCTCCTAGCTGTAAATGCAGTCCTTTAAATCAGCAACATTCCCACACTGAATGAACATAGCTGCAATGAAAATCCAAATGTAATCAGTGTTTCACACAATAATTTCCTCATTGCTGTATTCTCAAATGGACAGTCTAATGAGTAGTTCTCAGAAGTACTCCAAGGGTAGGACATGGTTATTAGAAGAGGATTTCCTTGACCTAGTGCTGGATTTTGAGATTTAGAGACAGTGACAGTCACCATTATCCCACACCTGAACAGAAGCTTATGAATACTATGAATATGTACAAGATTTGACAAATACACACTTTGAACATTTCCTGTTCTCATAATAAAGTCTCTGTTGGAAGCATATTACATAGCAATATTGTCTGGTGATACATTTGTGGTGTTGTTGTTGTTATTCTTCTTCTTCTTATGGATAGCTATATTATTATTGTTATAGATTTTTCACTGGAGTATTTATAACATCAAAGATACTATTTTATGGTTTATTTTTTTGTACTTTTATCATATCACCTGGACTAGTAAAAATCGGTTTACTCGATTTGTAAACTCCTTAGCTGAACTACCATAGCCTTTGAAAGAATATATTCTTCCCATTTTGATGATAAGGAACTGTAAAAAGTTCTTATTCACTTAGTGAAAAATATTATTGCTCATAGCTTATTTCTTGCCAATTCCAAGGAAAAACTGTTTATTTTAGCTATTGGCTGGTAGAGAAAGGTCACTTCAGGTCACCTGAGGAAGGGTACCATGTACGCTAAAGCTTGTCTAAGGTCTCTCCCAGCTCTATAGTGGGCCCAATAACCTAATTTGCATATTTCCTGGACTGTCACAGATATAGTATCACTCCAACACAACAATGAAATTAAAATGTCATTTTTTTTCTCTCCATCACAATTAAGTCACAGTTAAAGTCACTCAACTACTTTAACTTTTTCCACAAAAGGTATACTTATGCAGTCCCCCTAATAGAAAGTTCTTGAAGCAGAGAATATATGTCTGGAACTTAAAGATAAAAGTCTTCACAAGAATGTAGCAGTTATATTTAAAAAAATAAAAGCCCAAGTATTATAATCCATGCAAGTGCATGGTTATAGCTATAGCAAGCCAGACATTATCCTACAGCAAGCCAAATATACAGACACACAATATAGTCACTCAAAATACCAAATGAAATATGATGCAAATCGTATGCCAAATTTTGTCTTATTTTGTCAGGATATAATTTCTTATTTCAGTAAAACTGAAAATTCAATTCCTATCAAGCACTGAACTACTTTTAACAATGAAACTAACTAAGTTCCCTTTTAAGAGTCACGGCAAAACTCTCATTGACTTCAGTGGGAGCTAGATTTGTTCTAAAGTCTACATTTTCCCACAGGGATTTTTTTTTGCATTGTTCTGTATTTCAGTCAAGTAACCTTGACTGATGGGAGGCAGACACAGCAGTGGATTATTATTTTACTAGTCCAGCTTTAATCTATTTAAATATCTTGCTATGTCAGCTCGTCTATAATTCTCTTTAATCCTATTAAGCCTACCCTAGTTAAAAGTTCTCATGAAATGAGATGTTATGCATATTTGCTTTAAGTCAATAGTTTTCATAGAAGGACCCTGCTCTGTAGTCACAAAAGGTACCATAAACGTATGTTCTGTCCTTTTCTAGTGCTGGTGCTTATTCTACAATGGAAGCGATATTGGGAGAAAAGGCTCCAGTAGCTGCTGGCCTATTTAACATGATTTTGTCCAAACATAACATAAACTTAAATGCATAGGAAGCCCCAGGAGTCTTGTTTATGGTGCAATTATTAGTGCTTGCAGCATCTCCAATAATACATGGTACTGTATCTTTATTTTACTATAAAGGAGGGAAACAGAGGCCCCCTGCTTCCTGGGCCCAGCCTGGCTCCCCCCGCAAGACCCCAGCATGGATAGCCAGGTTGGGCTGCGTGGTGGGGGACTCCACTCCTTTCTCCACCTGAGGCTCTTGACAATGGCAGCCCCACCTGCTGGCCAGAGGCATACACACAAATGCAGGTGGGCTCTGAGTCTTCCAAACCCAACAGGGCTATTGGTTTCAATGATGATCTCACTCATGGTGTTTTGTGTAAAGCACCATGAGTTAGAGTGCCTCCCTGACAGGCTGCCTGCACTTGTGTACACGTCCCTGGTCTTCATGCTGTAATTTTGCTAAAGGACTGTGACTGTGGGAGCATCTACACAAGGTGCTTTACTGAGCAGTAGAGCAAATTACTGCACAGTAAGTGTCCACATCTACACATGCAGACACTTACTGTGCAGTAATTTGCTCTAATCATGAGTAAATTTTCTACTTGCAAATACAAGCTTGTCTGACCCCAGGGAGCTTCTCCAACTGCTCTTTGTCTGCCCCAGCCCCAACCCCTTAAAAGCCTGTGAGGACACCAGGGCCCTGGGCCAGCCACAGTAGCCCATGCCATCACACTGTGCCGGGTGCTGCAGGAACCTGCCAAACCGGGCAGGACCCTGGGGCACCTGCAGACAGCCTCTGGCCACTGGGTCCTGCTCCAGCTGGCTCCAGGCCACCCACAGAAGCCTGCCCAGACTCCACCACTGGTGCCCAGCACACCCTTGCCACACACCTGCCTGTTCCATGCCATGTCCCTGTGCTGGGTGCTTCAGGCAGCTGTCCAGGCCCACCAGCACCAGCCCTGTTGCACAGAGGCCCAGCAAGCCATCAAGGGAGCCAGGCTGGCATCCTCCCTAATGCCACACACCACCTCCTGGGGTCTCAACTGGTCCCAGAGAGAGACCACGGACCTCATCACACTGTGGGGTGAGGCCGAGGTCCTTACCCAGTTTGCACAGAGTGGGCGCTCCAACACACACCTCTATGAGGGCCTGTCAGGCTGCATGCGGGAGCATGGGCATGACTGGTCGGTACACTAGCACCACACAAAGGTCAAGGCACTGAAGGCCCAGTGGGTCACTGTCACTGACCACAACTGCTGGTCAGGGGCTACCCATAAGTCCATGCCCTTTATGCGGCAGCTGAATGACATCCTTGCACCCTGGGACCCTGGCCCAAGCTATGCTGTCTACTCCAGCATGGGTGGCCTGCCCAAGCCTCCACTGTGGCCTGGCACCTGAGGTGACACATCACCAGGGGAGGACCCCTTGGGCCACCAGGGGCCTGTCCCACTGAGCTCCCCACCTCTGGTCTCCTTCAGCAACTTTGGGAGCCCAGACCAGTGCTTGCCCCACCAGCTCTGCATACTGAACCCTGCCCAGGTCAGGCCAGCCAAGGCACCACCAGCTACCAGCAGCTCCAAGTCCTCCCCAGAGGAAGCTCCTGCCCAGCAGGGAACAACTCAGGATGCTGGGCATGCCTGCCACACCCACCTGGGAAGCCCTGCAATGGGGGAAGGGCCCTCCCCACCCCTGCCCTGGCCCCTACACCCCCTCCCTGCCTGGTCCACCTGTGCTCCCCCAGGTCCCTGGAGCCCTGCCATAGCATGCACCCTGTGCCTCCGCAGGTAGGCAGGCACAGGCCTCTCAGACACCAAGGAATGCATTGATGCCAGAAGTGATGTCCTCTTTGGCTGCAGGGGGCAGGGACATGTAGCACAACCACAGGTAGCCCTCCAGGCCGCAACAGAGGTTGTGGGGCAAGGCGGGCTTTCCCTCTGCACCATTGAAGCTTGTGTCAGGTTCAGAGGTGTGCCCAAGGCACTATGGCCAGCAGCAGCAGCAGCAGGGCATAGTGGGTCGGAAACCCCTCATTCTGCACAAAAAGACCTCAGAGCACCCAGGATACTCGCAGCAAGGGTGCGGGGGGGAGGCTGACCCTAAGGCATCTCCCTGGAGAGAACCCTTGGGGGGAGGGCAGGAACACCAGTATTGCTACATCCCAGTCATTCAGGAGCCCGTCACTTCCCCTGCCCCGCCTCCACACCCAGGAGCCATGGTAAAACCCTAATGCTGTGGCTTGTGGACACAGGGGAGCAGCCAGCCCAAGGCTTCCTGCTCCCCTGTCGAGGTATACTGAATCCCAGCCAGCCAGGCAGCGGCTGACTGGGCCACAGAGTGCCTCAGCGTGGGGGCTGTTTGCTGGCTAGCCCTGTGGTGAGGCACCCTGTTGCCCCAGCCAGTCCCTCTTGTAGCACATGGAGCAATGGGATGTGTCCCACTGCAAACCACATGAGCAGGTGCGTGCACTGCAGCACAAAGTAGCAACAGAAATTTTTGCTGCTACTATTTGTGCTGCTGCAAACACATGCCCCTGCTCATGTGGATGCAGCCCCTTTGTAGCAGAGGTTGTGAATGTCTCAAGACTATTTTATCAATGCTCATAGCAGCAAGGCATTGGCCACTGTTGTCCCCCTGCTTTACCTGTGGCTGGCTAGGGTGTTGTGCCTTGAGGTTGTGTCAGGTTTGACTATGTAGTTTTATTATTAAGTTAGACAATGGATTTAAATAGGATGGCTTGGGTAGCGATGATCCTGCTTCTGCTGGGCTGCTGGACTAGATGACCCTGAAGGTCCCTTCCAGCCCTGCTTTTCTATGATTCTACGAAGTGCACCTGGAAGATTATTTGAAACTACAAATACCCATTCAAGACTGCTGTTTAGCAGAACTTTGCTCCAAGATAAGTACTTGATATAAGCAATTAATGTGACTGATCAAGAGGTACAGCTAGTAAGAAAAAAATCAGATCACGAAAATAATGCCCAATGATTCTCTAAGCTTCTCAAAGGAATAGAGGTCAAGAGCTGTGAAGCAACCCAGTCAGGAGAAAAACTAGAGATTGACTTGATAGAAATATCTATAGCAGGCAACAAAAGGCTAGCTGCATCATATACTAGAGCAGGGGTCGGCCACCCCCGGCACGTGTGCCATTAGTGGCACACAGAGACATTTTTCCTGGCATGCTGGGAGGCACACAAAGAAACTGGGTTTTGGGTTGTTTTTTTAAAGTTGCTGCTCTGGGCTCTCCTATGCAGCCACAAGTCCCAGCACTACGGCAGGCACTAGGGCAGAGCCAGAAGAACACAGGCAGGGAGGCTGTCTGTGCTCTACTGCCCCCACCCCGTGCTCCCACGCTTCACCCTCCAGCCCGGCTGGCCCCTGGAGGGAGCTGCCCAGGCAGGCAGACGCCCTGTCCCACCCGGGGCAGCACTGAGGTGCTGAGTGCTTAGGCCAGGCGGTCGGGACAGGGTCTGGGCAGCGTGGGGGGAGGTGCTCATTCTCTCTCCAGTCTCTCAGTTCTAATCCTCAAAGGGAATCTACAAAACACCTTTCATAGAGGAGCCTATGAACTTTCTAATATAATAAAGGGCTTAGTCCGTCTGTCTGTCTGTAATGCTCTTGGAACACTCTGATTGGTTACTGAAACAACAAATCAGAGTGCTCCAAGAGTGTTACGGACAGGAGGTGGTGGTGGTGGTGCAGTGGAGCGCCACCATGATGGCAGGGGTGAGGGGGATGGAGCTGGGAGGCAAGCGCTCATCACTTAATAAATAAACTGGATAGAAAAAATCACAAACTAAATATAGACATTGGATTTATGGCACATTATAACCTGCCTACCATCCAATAACCCCAGGTAACCTCTCTACATTTTAACCAGCTACATTCTGTCACCAGGTCAACATTCCCCAGTTCCCCCCCTTACACCTGTCTCACACCTATTGTCTCCCATTTCCTATGATCCTCACTGCCATGCATTTGCATTTTCATAGTTGGTTGGTTGGTTGGTAGGGTCGGAAGGGACCTAAGCAGGTCATCAAGTCCAACCCCTGGCCATGGGCAGGAAAGGATGCTGGGGTCAAACGACCCCGCCTAGGGGATTGTCTAGCCTGCTTTTGAAGATCCCCAGGGTAGGGTCAAGCACCACTTCCCTAGGAAGCTGGTTCCAGCTCCTAGCCACCCTGACTGTGAAGTACTGCTTCCTGATGTCTAGCCTGAATCTACTCCAATCAGCTTTTGGACATTATTCCTTGTAACTCCCGGTAGTGCTCGGGGGAACAGGAACTCTTCCATTGCCTGCTGGCAAGTTAGTAGGCAGCCACCAGATCCCCTCTCAGCCTTCTTTTGTGTAGGCTGAACAGATTCAGGTCCTGTAGTCTCTCCTCATAGGACCTACCCTGTAGCCCCCTGATCATGCAAGTGGCCCTCCACTGGACCCTCTCGATGCTATCCACATCCCTCCTGAAGTGCGGCTCCCAGAACTGGATGCAGTACTCCAACTGTGACCTGACCAATGTCACATAGAGGGGGAGGATCACCTCCTTGGACCCGCTCATGATGCATCTACGGATGCATGACAAGGTGTGGTGAGCCTTCCTGACTGCATCCCCACATTGACGACCCATGTTCATCTTGGAATCAATAGTGATTCCAAGATCCTTCTCTGCCTCTGTGCTGAAAAGAAGGGCGTTCCCCAGTCTGTAGGTATGCTGCTGGTTCTTCCTCCCCAGGTGCAGTACCTTGCACTTGTCCATATTGAAACCCATCCTATTCTCATCTGCCCATCTCTGTAAACTGTCCAGATCTAGTTGTCACCTGTTCCTCCCTTCTAGCATGCCCACATCCCCCCACATCTTAGTGTCATCTGCGAACTTGAACAAGGTGCTTTTCACCCCCTCGTCCAAGTCGCTGATGAAGATATTGAACACTGGGAGCTCGAGGACCGACCCCTGGGGAACCCCACTGCCCACGTCCCTCCAAGTCAAAAATGACCCATCCACCACCACTCTCTGGATGCGTACCTCCAGCCAATTTGCAACCCATCAGACTGTGTAGGCATCAACACCACAGTCGCCTAATTTTTTTAATGAGGATGGGGCAGAGAGACAGTGTCGAAGGCCTTCCTAAAGTCCAGAAAGACTACGTCCACCGCAACACCTGCGTCCAAGGCTTTTGTGACCTGGTCATAGAAGGCAACCAGGTTGGTCTGACAGGACCTGCCTCTAATGAACCCATGTTGATTGCCTCTAAGCATAATCTCCCCTGCTGGTCCCTTGCAGATGTGCTCCTGGATAATTTTCTCAAAGAGCTTCCCCAGGACCGAGGTAAGACTAACAGGTCTATAATTTCCTGGGTCCTTTTTCCTCCCACTTTTGAAAATGGGGACCACATTGCCCCTTTTCCAGTCCTCTGGCACCTCGCCAGAGCACCACAAGTGTTCGTAAAGCTGTGCCAGGTATCCCGCAATGACCTCTGCCAATTCCCTCAGCACCCTGGGGTGGAGATCGTCGGGACCTGCTGATTTGAATACATCCAGTCCCTCCCTGTCCCTGCTCAGAAAAATGGAAGAAAAGAATCTGCTAAAGAGATTAGCTTTGTTGCCTGGTGCTACCACCACATTATCAAACGTGTCCTGCAGGGGCCCCACGTTACTTTTTCACACCTGTATTTTGCATATTGGCTTCTATTCCATCCAGAAGAACACAAAAGAACAGCAGACTCTCTCTATGTCTGAAGAAGGGTGTTTGTGCCCAACCGCTTGCAAAGAACAATTTCTCCAACTATTTATTTGGTCTAATAAAAGATATCACATCTACCCAAAACACCAGATTTAATTGCATTTAAACTGGTAGAATGTGCAATCCTATTGTATGTTTTCAGCAGAAATGCTAAATTATATGTTTTATTATATATATAAGTATATAATACTCAAAGAGCTGGTACTCAAGGAGCTGGCTAGCATCATAGCCCAGCCCCTGGCATGAATCTTCAAGAACTCCTAGCGCTCTGGTGAAGTGCCTGAAGACTGGAAGAAGGCCAATGTGGTGCCTATCTTCAAGAAAGGGAGGAAAGTGGATCCAGAAAACTACAGGCCCATCAGCCTGATCTCTATCCTGGGGAAGGTCTCAGAAAAGATTATTAAAGAGGCCATTCTTAATGGCCGACAGCAACATCCTGAAGGATAGCCAGCATGGGTTTGTTGTGGCTAGGTCTTGCTTGACCAATCTTATTTCCTTTTACGACCAGGTGACTTATCACCTGGACAAGGGAGAGGAGATTGATGTCATATAACTTGACTTAAAAAAAAGCCTTCAATCTGGTATCCCATGATCACCTCTTGGCAAAACTGGCCAACTGTGGCCTCAGGTCCACCACAATCTGATGGCTGGTGAATTAGCTCCGTGGTCGGACCCAGAGGGTGGTGGTTGATGGAAGTCAATTGTCATGGTGCCCTGTGACCAGTGGGGTCCCCCAAGGTTCTGTCCTTGTATCTATATTGTTCAACATCTTCATTAATGATGTGGACATTGGAGTCAGAAGCAGACAGGCCAAGTTCGCTGATGATACCAAACTCTGGGGTGAAGCATCCACACCTGAGGACAGGAGGGTGATCCAGGCTGACAGGCTCAGGAAATGGGCGGATGAGAACCTGATGGTGTTTAACACTGAAAAATGCAAGGTTCTCCACCTTGGGAGGAAAAACCTGCAGCATCCTTGTAGGCTCAGCAGTGCTACACTGGTTAGCACTATGGATGAAAAGGACTTGGGGGTCATGATTGACCACAAGATAGAGAGTCCAGAGAAGAGCCATGCACATGATCAGAGGTCAGGACAACAGACCTTACAACAACAGGCTGAGAGCTATGGCACTCTTTAGCCTGGAAAAGCACAGGCTCAGGTGAGATCTGATGGCCACCTATAAGGGGTGTTCACCAGGATCTGGGGGAACGATTGTTCACCAGAGCGCCCCAAGGAACGACAAGGTGGAACAGTTATAAACTCCTCCAAGACCGTTTCAGGCTGGACATAAGGAAGAATTTCTTCACTGTCTGAGCCCCTGAGGTCTGGAATAGCCTGCCATCAGAGGTGGTTCAAGCACCTACATTGAACACCTTCAAGAGAAATTTGGAAGCTTATCTTGCTGGGATCCTATGACTCCAGCTGACTTCCTGCCCCTCGGGCAGGGGGCTGGATGCGATGATCTTCCGAAGTCCCTTCCAGCCCTAATTTCTATGAAATATATGTTATTGTTCAGATATATGTTATTGCTCATAAATAATATTTATATATGTGTTATTGTTCATTTTATTGTATTGTTTCAGCAAAAGCTGTGAGGAGTTGGGATGGCATGGGTGCAGATGCTAAGGCTCACGGCTACCCACCTAAGAGATCACAAGTTTGAAGCCATAGCAGAAGCATTCATGGCATAGCCTGTCAGATTCCAATGAAATCTGTGAATTCTGCTAAATACTTTATCACTAGGATATGAAAAAGAAAGTAAAAGCTGTAAATATATTACCACAACTAGAGCTGTCTTGGTTTGTAAATTACTCTTAAGTAGAACCTCTCTTCCTGACTAGTCTCAAACTCCTTCACAGATGACCATGTATGTAATAAAAACTGTTGACAGGAAACCTTACTTTACATGGTTGTATTGCTTTAAATAGCTGCTTTTTCTTGCTCAACTTTATTTCTTCCTTGCTTTAACTTCTTTGTATCTTTTTTTCTCTTCTGGATATTACCTACACAGTCCCTGTAATGATTTGAATCATCAGACTCTCTTCAAAGGACAGTTTCTCTTTTTGCCTTTTTAAGTAGATGGCTTCCAACCTGGCTTCTACTACAGTTCTCACACACTGAATATAGCCCACATGACCCCTTCCTGTGGTTTGCATGGGAAATTACTGAAGTGCCCACTTTTTTCACAAAACACTACAATAATTATCCAGATAGATACTACAGTATCTTTTGAACAAAAAGATACTTTATATGGAGCCTACGTTATAACCAGGCTCATGTATGAGTTTCTATCCAGGTATTTCAAATTATGTGTTGAAGACTTAAATTTAATATTACTAAATGGTACAGCTTTTGTAGTTAGGAACTGTTTATGGGCATGATTAAAATTTGCAACATAATCCTCAGCTTTGAGAGACTGTGGTTAGTCACTTATGAGTCTGAATAAGATGGGGTTGCTATATCATACAATTGCATCTACATAAGTAAGAAAGATCAGAGCACTGGATTTGTATTATGTCACGACACAAATTTGTTATATTTTACCATCATCAATTTCAAACAAGAAAAACAAAATATAGGTTTCTGTCTTTAAACTATTGGGTAATGAAGGTGAAAAAATTTACATATGATTGCATATAGCCAGATAAAGTAGGGTGAATTTTGCAGGAAGCTGCACCTTGCTCATGGAAGTGTTCTGAAAATTCCTAGGTGACATTTCTTGAAATACAGCCTGAGTAATCAAGGTCTTTGCACCCTAACCAGGAGGCCAAGACACAGGGCTGCAGCGCATCTTCCGTGTACCCACAAACTACAGTTAATGCAGCCATCACTCCTCCATGCTAGTTGTGTATGTGTGGAATTTCTTTTTGTGGTATACTTATGGAACCTTTTTGTGGTATACTTATAGAACCTGTATAACCTCTTCCCCATATTCATCCCCACCAAGACCTGTCATGCAAGTTTATGCAGTGCCCCTCTAGCTGGTAGTCCTCCTGTGCCCTCAGTCTCCTGCACACCCCTTGTGAGGCTTGAAGGTCCATCCTGACTTATAAGACATTTAAAAATCAAAGTGCAAGCCTGTGATTTCCAGTCTGAAGTTTGGGATCCTTAAGATTTGCCTGTTTCTGTTCCTTAAAAAGGTCACCCACCATGAAACTACGAGCATCAAGCCCTGGTGTGAAATCCTAGCCCCTTTCAAGTGAACTGATTCCAGTGGGGCCAGGCTTGTACCCCTAAGACACGAGGGAAGGCAACTGAGGCCCGCCCTTGTGTTCTCACTGGAGTCCACAGCAGGACTCCAGTTCCTAAGCAGCCACATGCACATTTTGGGGTCTGATGCCAGCTCAGCCCCAAACATTCCCTGAGGGGGTGATCCCAAACCCAGATTTTTTTTTTATTACATTTTCCATATTCCAAGCCAAATTCACTAAAACAAATTCCAAATCCGTGTCAGCCCAGAACCATAATTGGCCCTACTACCAGCAAACATCCTCCACCCCCAACTGGGGCTTCAGATGTTTCCAAATCCTTTGGCAAGCATCCTGCTTGCCCAAGCCCGGAGGCTTGGGGTTTGGATGCCCCCGACTTTCACTTGCCTTCAGCCCTATGACCCAGGAGCAAGTAAGGGAGGAGTCTCCCCTTTCCACACAGTGGACATAAAGCCAAGCCCTTCCCACTCCAGCAGCTAAGTGGGAGGTTTACTATACATTACCTTGGCAGGTGCTATCCCTGTGCCAGGAGAGCGGTCTTCCCCGGGAGCGACTAGGAAGACCGTCTCTGTGGTCACAGTGCTTCCCCTGCCAAGCAAGCATAGGACTACCTTTGATCTGAGCCCGCAAGAGGCCCAGACACGAGTCTGTGCTTTGCTGGGGGAGCCTATCCCACCTGGGTGCTTAAGGCCTGGGCTCTGCGCCTCGCTGGCACAGGGGGAGGGTGTGTGTGAGAGAGAGGAAGGGTGGGGGGGCCTCAGGGTTTGGATGAGCCCCCTGCAGCGCAGAGGCGATGGGCTCCGGCTCCCCCTCAAGAGCATGGCTTCTTGGAGCAGCGCCCAGCGCCTCAAGGGCCGCGCGCAGTGCGAGCAACCGGCCTGGAACCCACCCCTTTGCCCCCTGTTCCACAGCCAGGCATTGTTACGTCACAACGGGCGGAGCGAGCCGGGATTGGCTGCTGCCACGGGGTGGGAGCGGGCGGCGGGGCAGGTGTGCCCGGTGGGCTCCGCGGTAGGAGCTATGGGGGAGCTCGTGGTGGTGCCGGCCCGGGCGCCCTGCCATCGAGGTGGGCTCCCGCGCGGGGAAGAGCTGGACTGGCCCGTGGGCAAGGGCGGAGCCCTCTGCCTTGCACGGGGCAGCCCGGGCCGGGCGGAGAGAGCAGCCCCACATCTCCCGCACGGCTGCACCCGGGTGCTGCTGCTCCGCGCCAGCGCTTGCCGCACTCTTTCTCTCTGTCAGTGTCATGTTGAAGTGGGTGGATGAGCCCAGATCCATTTACAACAGCTGATTGCCGCTCCCGTTCAAGCCCCGGGCGCGTTGGTGCGACTCCGCACTTGTATTAAATGGCAGCGAAAAGCTGGAGGTTGTTACGGAGACGGGAGGCTGCGGTGGTGCGAGGCACAGGTGGGGAGACTCGACTCCAGCACAGCTGGGGAGTCTCCTAGCTTAGTGTTTTAGGAGCTGCTCCTGCAGCCCTTGGGTCAGTGGGGCGTGGGGCCATTGGCTCCGGTGCAATAGAAATAATTTGTTTAGCTATCAAAAGTCTTCATTCCACAGATACTTATGTATTATTAAATGACAAATATTATAGAAAGCTCTTTTCTTAAATGACCCAGTTCTTCAGCAGCACTTTACTCATTCCTTTTTTATTCCCCTGGCCTCGTTGTTCTTATAATAGTTTTTAAAGCTTTCTACTTTGACTCTATCAGTTGTAATATTTTTGTTCCTGAGGCAATGTTTTCCTTTACTGATGGGAAATGCCACTCTTACTGACTCATCACCCACAAGCTCTACTAAAGATCCTTTTGGCTTTCCTTACCTCTCAACTGCTTGCCAGTATCACCTTATAATTCAAACTGAAGAGCATCCATTTTGATTGTGCATTGTTTTATAATTTAGTTAGCCCTTGGAACTAATCTGAATACATACCCATTTACAGATGTACTGTTTATAGCAGTATAACTGTGTTGCACAAATTACAATAAACTGTGGCATATAGCTAGCTATCCATTGTCTGTGTCAGTGGGTCCCAAACTGTGGTCTGCAGATCCCAGAGGATTCATGAGGCCATGGTATATGATCTGTGGGTTGCACAATGACTCTGAAATCCTTTTTTTTTCTTTTTTTTTTTAAACTTGATATACAAACTATCACTTTAATGTATGGAATAAGTATTTTACGTTGCAGTTTTAAGCAAACAAGTATACCTGTGAACTGTAACATTTTTGTATGTGTTTTGAGTTTTTGTTTGCAACCTATAAGATCATGGAATATTTTCCCCCTTCCAAATTTCCTTATCTTATTTGTGATGCTCTCATTTTTTATTTTCTCTCACTTAGGTAAATTAGGCCCTTAAATGACTTGATAAATTTTCTTGCCTGAACCCGAGCTGTCCAGCTGGTGGCCCAGAGGTTGCATGTGGCCCAGTAGCAGATCCTGCTGCTGTGTCAGGGAAAAGGGGATGTGGGCTCTGAGTTCTGGACTTCCCCCTCTCTCTTCCAGCTCTTGAAGCCAGGGAGGGCTCTGTGTTGCCTATGCTGTGTGCATGGCTAGGGGGAGAAGAGCCGGGCTGCCCAGGCTGTGTGTATGGTCAGGAATAGAGCCTGACTGCATGAGTTGCCCGAGACAAGGGACTCTAGGAGGGCTTTAATGCATATTAATGTGCATTTGGTATTCAGAAGAATAGAATAACTCTACTTCATGCTGTTTAACATCCTCCTTAATAAACATCCACTAATACAATGCGATCTGAGAGCAATAAGATGATTTCAAGTTGAAGTGGCAGTCTTACTTAGCAATTCCTTACAGTTGTCATCAGTTTTATCAGAAATTATGGCCTATATTTATGGAATGGAAAGTGAGGGTACCAGCAGCTTATCTGCTACTTGTTCAAGCTGAGGAGCCAGAACCTGAGTGGCTCATTGGTTTTCCTAAGAGCGGGGGATACGTTGTGAAAAAGTATTGTACCCTTCCCTGGTGAAAAACTCCTAGGTAGAGAGACTTTACTGAGAAGACCTGGAGTGACTGGCATTTGAGGAAGAGCTGTGAGAGTAGAAGAAGCTGAACTGAGGATTTTAAAATTCTGTTTCTACTCTGTGGGATAAATGGACTGTGGCATGTTGTAGGATTTAGCATGGTGTGAAATGACACATTTCTCTGTAAAGGCATGTTGTAGAATCCTTGAGGTTTGAGGAGAGAAAATGAAATGGCACCCCTGTGGTACTGCGTTTGCCATGAGTTTGTTTGCCATGCCCTTTGCCAATACCTTTTCTATTTCTTCTTTTCCCAGGTGCTGTGCTTTCTTTGGTTTGTCACGACTTTTTTCAAGCATGGTGCAAGGTCATCAACGTGTCAGTGTCTCAGGCTTCTTTCTTCACCTACCCAAATAGACACTCCGATGAAACAAACCTGAGTATTTCCACATCTGCAGAGGCCAAATCTAGGCTCTTTGTAGGTGTGATTTTGGCAATAGGTTCCAGTATTTTTGTTGGTTCCAGCTTTATACTAAAAAAGAAGGCCCTTTTGCGATTGGCTGACAAAGGAATCACCAGAGCTGGTAAGAAATACTTGCTCATCTTTGACGGGAAAAACAAAAACGGTAGTGTGAGAGTGATGTTGTAGTCATGATGATTGATCAGTTGTGAGAGGCAATAATGTCTTAGGATGATATCTTTTATTGGACCAGCTATGCAGTTTGGATAAAGTTAGACAAGCTTTCAAATTCAGGACTTTCTTCTTGCATTTGAAAGGAAGGTATTTGATTATAGTAAACTAGGTATAGTAAGTTAAGCACAGCATAGAGGAGGGGCTGACAGGAAGGCTCAGGAGAAAAAAATCAACCTTTTTCATTACTAACAAGTCAGATCAAGCCGTTAATTATACATTTAAAAATATGCTTTACAGTGATCAGAAATGTCTGAATTATTAATGCCTTGTTAGAAGCGTAACTATTATTTTGCAGAGGCTACTAGATTTGAAAATCTCTTGGAAAGGTGGAAATGAGACTATGTGCTATGTCACAAGTATTTGTAAAATGCCTACCATGATTACATCAAATAACTTTTTATCTGGCACCAAAAGATTTTCATTATATGTCCCTTTCTGTATGAGAGGGGAAAGATTTGGAGACTGTAATAAGTTATAAAAGTAGTTTAAACGCATACCCAATTTTTGGAAGTGGGGAATGAGGTTTGAGAAGTAACAAATAGTTTTTGTAAAATTAACTACTATCATGAAATCACTGTGAAGAGGCTTGAGGAATGAATACTGGTAAAAACCTAGCTTAAAAAAAAACAAACTATGGTCCAAAGAACATCACTATTATGGGGATGACATTTCTTTGAAAAGTACTCAGAGTTTTCCTAACTTGACTCCTATTGAAGTTAGGAGCACAGTTATATCAACATGAAATACTTCTGAAAATACCATCCTAAATTTTGTAGAGTTAGAGCAGCTTAAATCTTTTGTAGACTTTTGAATTCTTATGTATGATGTTCTGCGTAAAATACTGAAATGTACTATTTCGGATGATGATCGAATTTAAAGAAAACAAGTTTTCCAGTATAATGTTTGTATTTTGCTTTTAAAAGTTTAGTTAGCTGTACTTTGTCTTTTAAAATATTTTACATAGCATATTCAGGCTGCAGTTTGGTATACATATACCTGCCTCTGCACATACTTTCCTTTTTAGCAAATGGATAATCCCAATCTGGTCTCATTTGTACTTGGAACTGGTCTGCCATGTATATACTGAAAAAAATCCCATTCAAGATGCAGCCCATTTAACGATAGTATTAAACCGTGCCATTTCCATGAGTTAATCAAAATTTGGTGATATGTCTAACCTCCATGTGACATCAATGTTGCATATGCGTGTTTAAATTAAATAAATGCTATACTCTACAGAATTTGAAACTTCAGTTGCAACTGTTAATGTCTAAGTGTCTTTTTAGATTCCTTCAACAATTCTTTTCTTCTAATATTAGCCTGCTTTTTTTTTCCCCCCAAGGGCAAGGTGGATATTCTTACTTGAAGGAATGGCTCTGGTGGGCAGGATTGCTTTCAAGTAAGCTTTGGAGAAGGGGAAGAGGGTGAATCTGATCTCTCTTACTCAAGCTACATGTAAATAAATCAAAATGCAGTTTTTGAAAAGGTTATTTACATTTTTAATTTACATTTTCTTCAGGAGAGAAAATTAAGTAAGGATACTTCTTGGCAAAGCCTTTGTGCCAAATTTAATGCTGGTGCATGTCAGGATTCCTAATCTATATGAAGTACTTCATTTGATTTCCAATTTTTCCACAGCTTTAGTAAATGAAGGGTTTTTGTTAGTAGCTCATTAAAGTTCCTTCTTTTTTTAATAGCAGTGGGGTAGATATCTGGGAATACAAAGCAGTGCTTTGATGGCTAAGAAGGTAAGTGTTTATATGTTTGTTTAAGTAGTACTGTTGGAGTACGATGTGGTTTTCAAAACTCCTTAATACTGCTTCTATTTAATTGTTTGTTTGCAAAAAATGATGGATATACCATGAACAGTTCTCTCCACTGCTACCATTACTGTTACATATTAATATACCTATGCAATACTTTGAAAACGGTCTTTTCCTGTGTATGTTTAACTTTTTATACTGTCTTTATTTTGGTTATCCAGAAGTAGTTCTTGGTAATTCTAAGAATAGTAAATGTAACTTTAAATTCACCATATGAGTAGTAGTTTAAGTAATAAGAAATTCTTTTACTTGTAGTGTCTATCACTTAATAATTATAACCACGCTTTCTATTTTTCTACAAATATTCTGTTTTTTTAGTGGGAATAGGAGAAGCTGCAAACTTCGCTGCATATGCCTTTGCACCTGCAACCTTAATTACCCCACTGGGTGCTTTGAGTGTTCTTATAAGGTTAGTATGAATTGGAAATACACATTGAAAAGTTAACCATTTACTGTATGCAAAAAATTCTATGTTTTATTGTACGTAAGAAAGTTGCCTCTTACCAGTAATACTTAAGATATCAAAATTTGGTACACCTGAATTTCTTTGCCTCCCTTTCTTAAAAAATGAATTTATTTGGGGGTATTGCAAGCAATTCTGTTGCAAAATATTTTTATATGTTCCAACTGTTTTTCCAGCAGTCTCATAAGTACTTCCAAAATCAGTGCACATTGATGGTATTAATCATGCTGATGAGCACATTGGTGATAAGTTTTTTGTTTTGTTGTCTCCTAGTGTTTCAAAAATGAATGTTCCCTCTACTTGTTAACAAACAGTAATGAACTCCTTTTTAAAAAATGCACTAGTATGTCATGTCAATATGTATTTTTTAAAACACTTTCTTTTAATAGTGAAATTCTTTTATATTACAACCAAATGTTGTTAAAGCTTCTTTTCTAGTCAGCTTTGAGAAAAGGAAATGGAGCTCCTTATTACCATGTTTTAAATGCTTCTCTTGGAAATATGAGCACTTCTTAAAGAATATTTGCCTTTGCCATATGAAGAAATAAATAACTCGGAAGTACTTAGCAAATACCTAATCCAGTCTATCCTTGGCCCACAGGCCATACTGATTGCAATTATGACAGTTTATCGTTAAAGATTTTTAGACTTAAACACCACAGCACATGCTATATAGTACTATCTGTTACATATCCCTGTTTGAGAAGATTGTGTTGTATAGTAAACAGCTTCTTAGTTAAGCCTAGTTCTTATGCCTGAGCTTTTCTTATTACCATATAGATACTCCTTTTATTTCACTTCTGCCTCTGGTGCCCAGGGGCCCCAATTAGGGCCCCAACACACTACACACTGTACAAAAGTACAAATATATGGGGACTTAAATTGTCAAGGCCACCCGAGTCCTATTTTTAAAAGCAACTTAAGCCCTCTGAAGACTAAGTCTCATTTAAAATCAATGGGAGTTATGGTCCATGTATTTAGGTCCTAGTGTGCTTAAGTCGCTTGAAATTTGAACTTAAATATGCAAGCTTGCTTCTCAAAAGCCTAAGCACAGCATTGGGGTACTTGTTTGGGCTCCCTATAAACTGTCTACTCTCTACCTATTAGCTGGGCTTGGATGCAGATGGAAAAGGATTGGGTGTATAAGGCTTGTTTCTCAGTGGTGGTTCTGGGTTAGCAAGGTTTCTCTACCAGTGCTTCTTTACCAAGGTGCCTTGGCACTCTGGGGTGCTTGAGATCCTTTCAAGGGTGATGCAGGGTTCTACACAGTTAGATATGAAACGTGTTGGATATGAAAACATGATTAATATGATACACTCCATTAAAATTAACTGGGTGTAATGTAAGGTTTCCTACGGACAAAGACTGATGGAAGGATATAAGGAGTCACAGTGGATACAGAAGTCCATAGGCCCCAGTGTCTTTGGTAGAAAGGGTTAATTTTTTAATTTTTTTTGTTTTAATACTTCTACCTCAGTAGTACCTAACCTTTCTGGGGTAGGGGTCAAATGAGTAGTGAGGGGTCAGTTCATGATCTGGATCTGATGCACAGAATCGGTCAATGGGCCCAATCCAGCATGGGGTCAGCATATGCCCCATACTTTCCAGATCAAGCCGGTACACGGGGCCATGTCATCTGGCCTAGGGGCCTTGGAAACTTGGTGGTAGGGGAGCAGTGGAAGCATTAATTGTCACTGCTCCCTGATGCCAAGTTTCCAAACCTGTGGAGAGCCCTTCAGACTGGATGATACAGCTCAGCAGGCCAGCGGTTGAGCACAGCTGCTTTACATTGCCATTGTGAGACCAGTACAGGAATGCCACATGCATTCTTGAGAGAGGCTGAAAATCAGACAGAATGCAAAAAAAAAGGGTCATAAAAATTATTCTAGGCCTAGGCACCCTGCTTAATAAGAAACTAGAGGCCAGATTCTATGCCACCTAACTCTTAGGTACCTTAGTGTGATATGCTTTAGCAAAACAACTTATTTGGTTCAACTAGATAATATGTAATGGTTTTTGATTTAATAGCACATGATATATAGGTGGCCATGATAAATGATCTAATGGTCCTTTTGGCACTTAAACTCTGAGTAATTTTTAAAAATATACTTAAGCCAGCAGCTGCAGAAGGTCGGACTACATCATCTAATGATCCCTTTTGGCCCTAGCGTCTAAGATACCAGTTTCCTTATTTTTTACTTCTATCAAGCCATGCATCTCTCAATCTGCCTGCAGTAACTTTACATTTAATAGAAGCGCTACCATTCACTTCCTTGTACGTATGTTATGATAATGCTCTACTGCTGCACTTCATCTAATCATGCTATTACACAGCTGCATCACTAATTATTTTTATGAAATTGTAGCCTGCAGCCATGCTGATCCTTGTGAAATCAAGCAGGTAAGGAGCCAGGCTGAGTCATCCCTTGAATGGGAGGGCGTACTTTTAATTAAAGTTGCTCTCTAATTAAAGAGTTAATTAGCATGCTCCAGCAGACTTGATTAGTTAATTAGAACACATCAGAGCAAACATAGGGTACATGTATAAATGCCCCAACAGACTACTTGGGCAATACAGAAAGTAATTCATTAGGTTGTGCTATATCCATTTCAAGTTAGTGCTGTACAATTTCTTACTAGGGTGTGGGGAGCCACTGTACTGACTGAAGAAGGAGGAGCAGTGAGATTTAAATTCTATGCAGTTGCATAAGCATTGAGTGTATTCACCCAGGGCACTTCAAGAAGGATAAGAGGAGGAGTGTTTGCTTCTACAACTTGGCCAGATTTTAAATATTGAAATTGTCAAACTGTTTCTCTAAAAAAAATCCCCCGGCCATTTCAATTGGGTTATATAATTTCAGTCAGATAGAAAATATTACTAGGCATGCATTTCAGCAGTGGATAAAGCACTTCTAGATGGAGATGTATTTAGATATTGCACTTAGCACTATTGTATTTGAGTGCCAGAAAATCTCTAACCTGCCTTCTAAGAGAGCAGAGATCATTTTTTTTAAAGCAGTAGTATTTTTCTAGGGCAATAGTTCCCAATCTGTGATACACGTACCACCAGTGGTACGCAGACAGCCTGTCAGTGATGTACATTAACAGATTTATTATAATTAGTTTATATTTAAAAAAAATGCTGGTGGTACTTAAGGTTGAACTGAAAAATTTTCTCGTGGTACTAAAGGTTATATTGTTTTAAATTGGTGGTGCACAATCTATCAGAGGTTTGAGAACCACTGTGCTATGTTCCCCAGATGTTAATGTGCTTTAAGTATACTACCAAAACAAAGGTATATTTTAAAAACTGGCAGGTGATATATGCTTTGCTCTTGCTTGGATCACACATGAACATGATCTTGCTCCAGTCTGAAATTATAAGGTACAGGGGAATTTTATCCTGCAACTTTAGATTTCTTTTCTTCCATTGGCTCTAGCCAAGACAGTCTTTCTCAGTCTGGGACCACATATTTTACGACTCTTTTTCTAGGGCTTCTGTACCAGTAGCACTTGCCTCTGGACTTCATAGAGCTTTAAAAAGAAGTGACTGGAACAAATATTGCTTTTCCTGACTCTTCAGAGTTATGGTGGGGAATGTGAAGGAAAGAGACAGGACTTGATGAAAAGTGCTAAATCTTGCCCCATTTTCTGTCTGATCTTCATAAAATTAAGGGGGAAAATATTTTGCAAAAAAAGTTTCTGGTTAGACTGTTTCTTCTTTACATTTGATTTATTCCTTATCCCCAATCCAAAGTACCTTCTGAACTGTCATTTTAAACAAAAGTATTTCACTGTTATGTAAAGTGCACCTAAATCTGTTCCTTGTATTTTCTTTATCCAGTGCAATACTATCATCTTATTTTTTAAATGAGAAGCTGAATGTTCATGGAAAGTTGGGTTGCATTTTAAGTATTTTGGGATCAACAGTGATGGTTATTCACGCACCTGAAGAGGAGGAGGTCACTTCATTAGCAGAAATGGAAATAAAACTACAGGATTCAGGTCTGCTACTTAAACCAACCCTATTTAATTAAAAATGTTGTGTAGAGGGTTTCTAAGTATCTTTGCTTTCACAGGTGTTAACAAGTATTGGAGGGTTTTATTGAGCTGCATTCTACCACCCCCTGGGCACGTCTGCACAAGACACTGACTGCACAGTAACTGAATAATACTACCCAGTAGCATGTCACAGCACTAACACTGCTAATACACTACTGCACAGTATTATTAGGTTACTGCATGGTAGCATCATTTAAGGCATTCACCAGCACTACTGTGCAGTAATTCTGGTTACTGCACCTTTATTTAGTACTTGATTATACAAATACTAAATACATGTGCAGTAACCACTGCATGGTAGCGTCTCATGTCAAAACACTCCCCGTTTAGTTTTCCTGCAGTGGAAAGTCAAGTTCAGTATTTCTCTGGCATCTTCTTACTGTAACATTCCTTGAAGTTAAAATTCAGGCCATCAGTGTTAGCAAACAAGACTTACTAAAACACTCTCTTTATATATGTGCACAGAGAGAAATCTGTGTATACGTTGATGCATCCTATGCCAACATTAAGGTTCAATCTGGTCTGGTGTTTCCAGTCTGCAGATTGGGAGGAGTATGCCTGAAGCAGAGAGCTGTCTGAGTTGAGATGATCATCTTTAATTTATAATGAGTACCCACTAAAAGTGCTATAGAAATATTTAATGGTTAAATCTTCAAAATGCCCCATGAGGTGCTGTAGAATGGATCATACTGTGAAGCTTATGTATAGCAATGTTCCTTTAGGACCCGCAGAAAAAAGACCTCAGTTCTTTTCTACCAAATATCAGCAAACTTACTTTTAATGTTTCATTTGTATGTTTTGGGCATTTTCCAGTAAGCAAGAATGATGCAATACATCTTAAAAATTGTATTTGAGATTGCATACAATTGGTCTAAACTACTATAATTTAACAACCTTTTCCAGCTGCAGGCTGGAATGACCCACCTCAGGTCAGGGGAAAATGGGTGGGCACTATGACTTGCTCTCACCCAGCTTTTCTCCCCACAGTGGCAAGGGGCAAACACCCACAGCCAAAGTCCCATGTCCATACGCTGGAGCCAAAGGTTCTCTGGGATGGATCTGACTCATGGGTTGTAGGTTGCCAACCCCTGGTATAGATTTAAAAAAACAAAGAAACCCTCATATATGGTAGCTAATAAATGCAAATCTACTCTTGTACTGTCTAATTGCATAAAATGTATAGACCTCCAAAGGACTCATTCATTCCTGACTGACTAGTTGACAGGCTTTTGGAGAATAGCAACTTTGGCAGAATACCTGGTTCTTTCAGGGACATGTATGGGGAACTATTCACCATCAAAGAGAGAGAGAGAGAGAGAGAGAGAGAGAGAGAGAGAGAGAGAGAGAGAGAGAGAGAGAGAGAGAGAGAGAGAGAGAGAGAGAGAGAGAGAGAGAGAGAGAGAGAGAGAGAGAGAGAGAGAGAGAGAGAGAGAGAGAGAGAGAGAGAGAGAGAGAGAGAGAGAGAGAGAGAGAGAGAGAGAGAGAGAGAGAGAGAGAGAGAGAGAGAGAGAGAGAGAGAGAGAGAGAGAGAGAGAGAGAGAGAGAGAGAGAGAGAGAGAGAGAGAGAGAGAGAGAGAGAGAGAGAGAGAGAGAGAGAGAGAGAGAGAGAGAGAGAGAGAGAGAGAGAGAGAGAGAGAGAGAGAGAGAGAGAGAGAGAGAGAGAGAGAGAGAGAGAGAGAGAGAGAGAGAGAGAGAGAGAGAGAGAGAGAGAGAGAGAGAGAGAGAGAGAGAGAGAGAGAGAGAGAGAGAGAGAGAGAGAGAGAGAGAGAGAGAGAGAGAGAGAGAGAGAGAGAGAGAGAGAGAGAGAGAGAGAGAGAGAGAGAGAGAGAGAGAGAGAGAACTGCAACTGTGAGGGAGAGGATTAGCAAATTTGAGAGATTATACTGTGGAAGTAAGGATGGCCCAGAATGAGTAAGTGAAAAGTTCAGTCCTGATTTGTTTTACTAAAATGCTGTGAACTTGGTCCAGGGAAGGGAAGGCCCTTGGCCTAGCTAATGAAAGGAAATGACCTTTGGGGAAATGACGGGACCACCTTCATGTTTTAAAAATGTTTTTGCAAGATTGGTAACTTACTGGCTGCCTTTTTTTACAAAATAAGGGGAAAAGCATATTTGTAATTACATGTGAAACTTTTCATGCCTTATTGCATCAAAATGTTTTAAACATAAAATAGATGTTTTTCACTTTTTCCTCCCTCCCTTTTTCCAGTGTTTATTGCATTTGCTGCTGTTCTAATGGTCATCTCCCTAGTGTTGATTTTTGTTGTGGCTCCGAGGATAGGTCAGACGAATATCCTGGTCTACATCTCAATTTGTTCCGTGATTGGTGCCTTCTCTGTTTCATCCATCAAAGGCCTGGGCATTGCCATTAAAGAGATGCTGGAGCAGAAGCCAGTTTACCTACATCCACTGGTTTATATTTTGGTGGGGACGTTGGTGCTGTCAGTCAGCATTCAGATCAATTATCTCAACAAAGCACTGGATGTGTTTAATACATCTTTAGTGACACCGATTTATTATGTGTTTTTCACCATGATAGTTGTGACATGCTCCATCATCTTGTTCCAAGAATGGAATAGCATGAACCTCGGTGATATCATTGGGACCCTCAGTGGATTTTTTACTATAATCATAGGCATTTTTCTTTTGCATGCTTTTAAAAATATTAATATCTCCTGGAATCAATTGATATCTGCTACCATAAAAGAATCTTCACTGCCACATCATGAATATGAAACTCATCATACTTTATTGGAGGACACATATGAGGAGGAGAATACTTTGTTTAATAGAGGACACATACAGGGAGCTATTCACCATTAAACTATTTAATTACAAGCCAGATCCACTTTAGCCTACCAGAACACACTTTTCATCTAGCCTTCTCTGCAAAACAGTATGAAGTCAGCTAGCATTAGCTACGAAGTGATCTACTTGGAGAAATAGCCAACAGTCACTTTGACATTGTCCATAATGAACAGAAAGCTATGAATTACTGAATGGCACAAATAGAATTATGACGTTGTTGCCACTTATTTCTTGGCCATGTCTCTGGCAGTATATTTGTTTCTGCAAGGTTTCTACATAGCATGACAACTGGAAATATTTTTTTAAGTTGAAGAATTGGGGCATGTGCAATTTGTATTAATAAAATATTTTTTTCCTTTCATGATCCACAGTAATAAACAGCTTTACTAAGGTGAAAGACATTTTGCAGTGAAGGCATTAATTTATAGATATAATGATGTTTTCAAAGAGTGATATTCTTAATATTTGCCAAGGTAATTACATGTAACATTCTACTTTTGAAGGCTGTCATTTAGCAGATATTCTAAAGAACTTCCCCAATTAACATTGTTACAAAGCTGTTAATTTGTTAAATGAAATCTTCATTTGTGGCCACCACTGGACCTGGTACAGATAGCATGAAAACTTTTATAAAAATCAGTTATTTGGAAGCTAGTGCCCAATTACATGTTTGTACCCGTTAACTTTTATTTTGCATTATAATCCTATAATTTAGTTTTAAGTGAGATGTTTTCACCTTATCAAATTCATACACACTTTGCATGCCTTCTTCCCTTGAAACTGTGGCCAGGATTTATCAAGAAGTCAAAAGGATTTTTTTTAAATGAAACTCTCTTCTTGATGGAAATGAAGACATTTGAAATAAAAAGAACAGTCGTTTAAAGGAAGAGAAGATATGTGTATAAATAAACCTTTCAAAACGCACAAATCCCTTCCTTCAGAACCAAAAGATGGATGAATTAAAATCTGTATGTGATATTGTCTATTCCAAAATGGAGTTAATGGATTAATGCTTTGACTTGGATGTGATATTTTCCTTACACCTAAGTTTGTTTCTACTAATTACCTCAAGCCTTTGTCTTCTGCATTGCTGTTGGGTGAAGTCTGTGTTTATGTGCATTTCTGTATCTCTTTCTGCACCCCTAGGTTCTACTACTAAAACCATGAACTACACCAGAAAATCCTGTATTTTTTAAATATGTACTTCTCAGGAAAAGAATCATTTAAGTGTTTGTTAAATGTTCAGAACGTCTGATAAGTGCACAAACTTAAGATTGACCTTTTTTTCTGTGAACAAGCCATAAATAAGTTTGTTAATCATTTCTAAAACTATAGCAACATGAATGTATTAGTTAAAAGCAGGGCTGTGATAAGCAGTTTATATAATGGGTGATCAAAATGCATACTATATTATGTTAAGCACTTTATTTTGTCTATCCCTTATGGTTTACAACTGCTTTATATTTGCCTCACAATTAAATATATTTACTTCATAAAAGTCTACTGTCTGCCTTCATGAGCTATTATCTATGCTACAAGAGTCCCTCAGTTGCAGTTGTTAACTGTGAAGCCTGAAAATGACAACTTATCTGTTCACAGATTGCATTTTATTGCACGATTTGTATTTTACTTGTTGACATCTCATTACTTGCTGACATCTCATTACTTACTATACTCTGAGCCAGAAAATGATTTCAGCCATTCTTTGTGTACATCTTAAACAGGGTTAGGATGCTTAAGCTGTAAAGCACTTCATTACTGTTTTATAGTATGGTTCCCTTGAATTCTGAACCACTTAGTCAGATGATAATAGAATTTAATCCATTCTTTCTTCTTGCTCACAAGTGATGGGGGTGAAACATGCAAAATGTTATGTAATAAAGGAATACCAAGAATCTTCTGCATTTTGGAGAATGAGGCTGTGCTCTTTCGCATTTCATATGTTCATAAAGCAAATCTTTGCATAGGGAGCCCCAATCAGCTGACTGCTACTCTGAGCCTGGGGGTTAACCAGAGGCCTTGATTTCAGTGCACCCCTGAAGCTAGTAGCAGCAGTCAGCTGATTGACTGGTGCATGAGGAGCCCAGGATCAAGGTTCTCTCTAAGCTGCGTTACTGTGCGGCTGCGTTACTGTGCGGCCGCGCACGATTTAAAATCTTACCCCAGATAGAGATATGCATTTTTAAAAAATGCTAGGATTTTTTTTCATATATAAAACATCTTATTTTTTCACATTCTTCTCCTTACCTGCTTGCTTATCTCATATATTTTTAGAACAAGCCTTTCCTGTTGGGCCCTCTTAGTTAGCTTAAATTAATTCATGCTGCCATTTCTTATTATGGAAGCTAAGTGTTACTTAAAAAAAAAAAAATATATATATATATATATATATATCATACAACAAAGAGGACTGGGTCTGAAACTGTGGCCACTACAACCATAGCTGTGTGGGCAGGCTGAGGCCAGAGCAACCATATGCCCTATTACAAGGCTAGGAAACCACTAGCTGCAAGCCAGTAAGTACCTGTATTCAGTTTACATATATGGAATGTATTAGGTGTTTCAGGTTATCTCCCTTCCTCACCTCTGCTTATTTTAAAAATAAAAAGCCACAAAAACTTGTGGATAAAGTAGGGTTCATATGCAAACAAAATATGTGATACAAAAGTATGGAAATAAAGGTTAAGCCACCTTGATTTTGTAAGTACGTATTTAATTGTACATACTTTTGCCTGCAGCAACCTCTTTCCACCACCACAGCTACAGTACACCAGATACTACACACCACAGCTTTAAGTCTGCCTCCCAAGGGTAATCATCTTTGCATCACCACTTTTACCTGCCCTATCTCTTTTCCAACACCCCCCTGTCTAACACAACCAGCTACCACACTAAACATCTACAACTGCTGACATTGAGGGAAAAGAAACTCAAGAAGAAGCACATGCAAAGAGCAGTGCTTCTCAGCCAGGGTACCATGAGATGCTGCACACTCTTAGCACTTTTAAGTGTGCAAATATGTGAGTCACAAGATAAACCCAGAGATTTCAAATAAGAATTCAGTGTGTCCAAAACAGTCTGACCTGTGGTCTGAGTTCTTTAAAACAGAAGAATTGCTCTGTTATTTTTCTGCACTCACAAAACAAGTGAAAGCTAAGAGCTGGCATTTTCTCTGGGGTGCCTTGAGTCTAAAAAGATTGAGAACCATCGGTGTAGAGCTTCTAACATTTTTTCTTTACTTGTATAGTAGGGTAGAATCTGCTAGATCCATATTAGCCTGCAGTGACAAACATGTAATGAAACCAGTTTAATAAGATTTCTCAAGATTTTACATGTAATTATACAAACCACTTTCCTAATTTTATATTTATCTGTGTGCTTATTGTTTTATTCATATTTTTGGAAGATCAACTGCTGAAAAGTATAACAGGAGGTTTGTAGTAATTAAATTAAAAAAAACCCCTAATATCCAATGTACCATTTAAGCACATCACCTTTTTCTCCAAACTGTAGTGTACTGTACCAGTCAATATTTAGTGCTCCATTTTATAAGAAGTTCATACTTCATTCCATATGAGTCAATTATAGGGGCAAAAAGTGCTACAGCTAGATGAAAAGTCTTTTAAGAATTGTGGAAGAAAACAAGGATATCAAGTTTGCTTTGAAACTGAAATGCTTTAAAACTGTATCTGAAAGAACTGTCAACTTTCCATAGAGGTAAACTAAGGGATTTTGCACTTAATTATTGCTATGGGTTTTCATTAAATATTATACATTGTTACCATTAAGGGGAGTTATCCAGGCTTAGGCCAGAAATGAATTTGGTCCAAAGATGCTATTAACTTACAGAGTTCCAACAACCGTAAAGATGTTTTTATTAAGAAGGTAAAATTTTGTGAGTCATGTGGAATTAAATCATTCTACAATTTTAAGATTTAAACATTTTTTCTATGGAAAAGGTACTATAATATCAAATATACACATGCATTAGTTTAATTACATAATTTAATCACATGCTACAAATATATAGCTTTTTTTAGTGCTATGCTCTCTCTCCAAGTTCAGCTTAGAAGCAACCAACTTATGTAGCCTTAATATTTGTCAATCCATATATACCATAGAAGAAGAAATACAAAATCACCAATACAGTTGTTATCCACAGGGTACCAAGGATAACAAGTATTGGTCACACAACTATTTTATCTTTTTGCCATGACTTTGGATTTATCTGACAAATAAAATTTTGCAAAGTTTCCATCTTCCACCTCTTTGGCTTGTCCGCTGGCCATTTTAGATATTCCACAAGAGGAAGTCAGCATCACTGCTGAAGGAAACAACAGGGGAGCTAGGCACATGTGCAGCAGCAAAGGCTGGAAAAGAGGATGGTAAAACCTTCTGAAGAAGCAAGAAGCAGCTTACTCAAGGTTCTGGTTGTCATTTGGTGCTCTGAAGAAATACAGGAATGAGCTCCATGTGATAGGTACTGTTATCAGCTATTCAACTTCTACATTGTTCATAACACTGCATTCAGAATAGGCTTAAGACCCTCTTAAGAACAGCTGCCTTTTCTCCAAGGAGATGAGGCTCATTGGCTATGTCTTGTCTCTCTCTAAATGGCCGGTCATCTGGTCAATTATAGCGTATTTGTGATCCTGCATTTAAGAAATGTTCTTCACTTCAAGTGATGGAAATCTGTGTTGTGGTATCAAAGGTTATGTCTTCAAATGCAGCTCACTACTCTGCAGAGGTTCACTACGGGTACTTAAGTCTCCCTTGTAGCCATCCAGCCCTATCTCCCAGTCTCAATCATGCTAATTAACAAAATCAGTGGCACTGTTGCAGAATTTAGTGTGCCATAAAAAGCAAAAGGTATCATTTGGAGCTCTGTGTCCCAAACCACAAGATAACCTGGCTCCTCCCTTATGGTGTACAAGACCTGATTGCCACAAACTTGGCAATTAATTGTTTGGCAAATCTGGACTCGGTTTGAACTGAGTAATGTGGAAGCAAAAAAGCTTAAAAGCCCATTGCCAATCTCCTGAGCTATTTTCTTCCAACAGACCAAAACTCTGATAAACACTAACAATGGAAATTAACTGAATGTGCAAGTCATCAGTATCCAAACCGCTGCTGAGTATACCGTAACCAGATAAGATGGATAACTATATCAACCGTTCCATGGAGGACCTTTATGTTAATTCTGTAACAAAAATGGATTTGTATGGAACCTCGGGTTATCCAGTCTCTGCTATATCTGTGAGGGTTTGTAATAACTCTACAAAAGCAGGACGGCCTTCAGGTTTCTGAAAAGCAAAGCAGAAGACAAGTTTATATTAAGAGTTTGTAGATTCATATATGATCTGATGTAGCAGCAACCTTTTATTAGCACGCTATCTAGAACAGTCATGCGTGTACATATGATGAAAGAAAAGCTATACATTTGCCACTTCAAGGAAAACCATGGATTTGGAGATTGGAGTGTTTTCTAAAATACCACCAAGACCACAAGGCATCTTGAAATGTAAATCTATTTCTTAAGCAATATTTATCTTGCCAGAGCAGTTGCTGTGATAGGGAAGCACTGTGCCTCTGTGGAATACTGAGAAAGATTTAAACAAGGAGGTAAAATAGTCAAATTGACTGATAAATGAGGGAATGGAAGTTTTTTATATCTATTATTGTCAATAATTAAAATAAACTGAAGCTTCTAAGCTTAGCCAGGATACATGAAAAGCACATCAAAGATACTAAGTATGTCACTACTGTGTGTATAATTGACCTACTGTCAATGAATTGCCTTTGAGTCTTTACTGGAATAAAAAACATATTTCAGCATGCAGAACAGGAAGTAAGAGAAACAAACCTCATGCCAGCAGCTGTACATGACTTTGTACACCGGAAGTGGGGCCAGATATGGTCGATAAAGTCTGTATCCTTCAGAAATCTCACGGACAACTTCAGAATTTGACTTACTGTCAAAAGGCATTTTTCCTTCTGTAAAAACTTCCCACATTAAAACTCCTAGGGGAAAAAACAACAGCAACAACCACAAAACTTCTTTCTAAGTTTACAGAGCTATTTCATGATTTTATGAACAGCAAAAAATAAGCTATATTGGGTCCTGAATATTTCTCCTGAATGGGAACATTTTATTTCTGAACTGAATGGTGATGACCAAACCAAACCAATCCTCATCTAATATAAATCAGCATCACCTTTATTGCAGGTAAGAAGATAACTAAATCCAACTGCCCCAATATCAACAAAGCACTACACCCCATATTCCAAGACTTTCTTACAATTTAGGCACAATTAAAATATGAAACTGACATATTCAAACTAGAAAACAGGTGGAACTGTGCAGCAAAATAATTTATCAGAGATGTGATTTCTCATGATTTTCTAAATAACACCAAGCAGCTTATGACAATTGTAATGTGTTACAAATTAAACCAACTCACTCACCAAATGACCACACATCTGATTTGGTGCTGTACTTTTTGAAATGAAAAACCTCAGGAGATGACCATTTGATTGGAAATTTTGCACCTGAAGAGCTGATATACTCATCATCAAGAACATACCTAAAGTAAAGCAGATAACAAATATATTTTAACTTCTGTATTGGGTAAATTTTTTAGGTGAAATTTCCCTAGATGGGAAATTATATGAGCACATAAAATTGTTTTGGAAAATTGTTGTGCCCCTGTCAAAATACCTTTTGTTAAGAATTCTAGCCTAGATTAAAGGCAAAGATGCTTTAGCTACTTTTTGATTTTGAACTCCAAGTTCTTATCCACCCCAGATACTACATAGGTATATCCATGCAGCTTGGGTACTGAAAACAGTATAGCCACATAAAAAGCACACCATCCCACCTGGTTTACTTAGTCCTGCTGAGAAGCAGGGTATATTAACCTGGCTAGATTGTTATGCTAACATGGCTAAGATGCTTCCAGCACCAGAACTCACTCATTCAGAGCTGGCTCAGATATCTCTAGACAGTACTACAACTGCCACATGAACATACCCAAAAAATGATTTTTCTTACATTTATACAAGTTTTATAGTGATAAGTAATTCCACTGCTTTTTATAAGGTTAGCCTCATTCTCCATTCATTTGCATAAATATAAACCAGAAGTAATTATCTGTTATCCACAATCTTCTAATGTAGAATTTTACATAAATCCAAGAACATTATGGAGTTTGGGGAGTATAGAAAGGAAGCAGTTCTTTGCCCATTACTGATAAAACTGTTGTACTAACCTCTTCTGTCAACAAAATTGTGCATGTTTCCTGACTAGCTAACCGCTTGGGCAGATAACACTGCGCTAGGAATTATTTAAATCTTGGGATTTGGTTGAACAGAACTCCCGTAGCATATTTTCACTACATCGTTCTAAATAAAATGCTAGACATCCCTTAGAAAATAATGAAGGTAACATCTCAATAAACTGTACTCGCCAAGATAGGTGAATATTACAAAAAAATATCTCTACTCTTGGAAAGTAAATCAACAACAAATAACTGTCTCTATTAAAAAGGTTTAAACAAAACATTATTCTGTCTTGAAACTGATTTTTGAGGCTTTTTTTTTGTATCTGACAAATGATGCCAGAGGCCACAGCAAATGAATAATATACCCTGCCTTTTTCCTTGACTAGTGTGAGAGCAGTGAACATTGCTACAGACAAGACTCCAGTCAGAGCTTGTCTCTCGTGTAGGCAACTCCCCCAACCCCGCGCCCCTGAATGCTGAAAGGGTAATTCTCTCCGGTCAAACCTGTACAGGTTGTGTGAAGCTCACCTGGGCTGAAAATCTTCTTTATAACTGACAGACACAGAAACAACAGGGCCATATTTTACGAAGGACCCTCAATTTGGCCCCTGTGCCTGCCAGTATAATGCACTGAACAACATGTCCATATTTTCTTCCAATATTAAACTATACAAGTAATTGATAATCTAATAACTATGTGCAAAGCATTAGTGCTCCCGCAGATGCTTGCTCAATGCCATTGCAACCTTACCTGGTCTCTCAGAGAGTCCCCTGAAGCCAGCCCAAGCTTGGGAGCAGCCCAGGCTCCCTGGCCTTTTGATCTCTCACCTTCCCCAGTTCTCTGTGGCCTTGACTCAAGGAATGAGCATCTAGTTCCACTCTTCAGTAAAGGCATTTGTGGCAGCAAAACCCACCTGGCCAGAGGTTCTCTGTCCCATCCAATGGGGTTAAGTAGCCCCTCTATTTCAAATCTAGCCTGCACAGTCCTGAGCACCCCAAGGCTATTCAGCTGTTCCCTTTCCAGTCTTCCCAGAGCTCTTCCACTTCTCTCAGTCCCCAGACTCTTCTGGCCAGGAGCTGCTTTTTTCCAGCCTGCTGTCCCACTATCATGTTTATGTCCTGGGTGTCAGGCATCCCATCTTTGTTCATCTCTCAAAAAAGTCATTCAAGACTCTCTTGATGCTAAAGGACCATTTTGTCTCCTCCTGAATATAACCAGCCCCTGCACTTAACCTTTAATTCTTTATGCATAGGTAAATAAGGTAAGCTGAGTCATATACAGTATTATAACAACGTGAACACAGTTAACACAGACATAAACCTGCAGTCTGTCAAGCAGAAGAACTGGTACTATTAATTTTATTAGAATCACTGATATAGGGGCTCTTGGAAGAGTACAGGCTTTTTGTGCTGGAGGCCTCCACCATTTTGTTAGGCAAGCTCTGCAGCTCCACTATTTTACAACCGGCCCCTCTGGGTTTACAACCGGCCCCTCTGTGCATTCCTGTTTCTCATTATAGTTTGTCAGTTGATCAAAATGAGTTTGGGCTCCAGAGAAAGAGAGAGAGAATTCATTTGTTCAGAGAGTTAAGCAGCTAGCGGGTAACCTTTCCTTAACAAGCCAACATTTCCTAGTTAACAGGAATAGAAAGTATGTTGGAGTCTTTAGCTTAGCATGCTAAAACTAAGTTGATATGATTGTCTATGATCTCTCCCCACTTTATTTAGAATTCATTTACCTCTCTTTTTCCAAGTCAGCAGGATCTGACCTCCTCTCATTAACAGGAAACCCCCTCTGCTACTGCAAAAGCACGCGCCTCTTCCTGCCTCCTGCCCACGCTTCCTGTGTGGGTCTTTGAATCTTTTCTGACCTATCTAGCCTATGTGGCTTTTAAAGGCCAGCTCCAATATATTAGTGCTTTGGTTCTACTGGTGGGATTTTCCACCTTCTATTTGGTGCACAGAAGTTGGGGGAATTATCTTCTCTCAGCTTCAACCAGCCCACTATCTTAAAATGCTTCCACCTGAATAAAGTGTCATTGAGGTTTATTAATGAATGTGCCACAGCCCAGATAGCAAATGGCTGATACCAAACCTGCTGCAATAATTGATGCTGCTACAGTTTTATAATGAGACCTTTATACGTTCATCTAGAATTAATACATTTCTGTACAGATAAATTCCCCAAACCATTATAGCAAACAATAAGATTAATCCAAGCCATAAGTATTATTGGTTAAAAACATTTCAGTAGAGTTTAATATTAAATACAGCTATTATATAGAGTTTCTGCTTACCTTGCCATTCCAAAGTCAGATATTTTAACTATGTGTTCAGCATTGACTAAACAGTTCCTTGCAGCCTGCAGGAAAACAAGAAACATGTTTGAAATCTGTCCTAAAGCATCCTGATAAAAATGCAAAAACAATTATTCAGAAAAGGTTCATGTGCTTAAATGTTCTCAATGTGTACCTCAAAATACAATCAAATGAAAGCAAAGCTAATGCTTCAAGTCACTGAACAATTTTTAATACTACTAATAATGATTTGTTTACATTTATGTAACACCTGTCAGACCAGTGACATTTACAGTATATTTCACTTACAAAGAAAATGCACTGTGCAGAATCTATTCAAACTTAAATTTGCATTGAACACTAGAGTTAGTACCTTATTCTAAATGTGAAAAACAATGATAGCCGCAGGTGAACAGAAGTCAGAAATTCATGGTTTACCCCTTAGGTATTGGAGCCATGACCACGGACTTGACTATATCCCTTCTTTCTAATTTCAGAGTGAGCAAACCTTACGATGAACAGTTTGCCTGACACTTATTGCACACAATGCAAAGCAAGTGGATAAAAGCTCAAAGGATCTCTCCTCATTTTTGCAAGCAGCCAATAAAGGAAGAAGTGTAAAAAGGAAGAGATTTCCTACCAGTAGCCAGATAGCACTGAGTCAAAAATAAGGTGGAAACAGAGAATAAATGTCCCCCTCCTGTTGCCCCTCAGCCTAGAAGGGATGATGATGATGGAGGAGGAGAACAATTAATTAATCTCAGCAACTGGAGAAAATTAATCTTAGATCTTGGAGAAAATCATCAAGGAGCACATCTGTGGGGGGCCTGCAGGGGAGATTATGCTCGGGGCAACCAGCATGGGTTCATCAAAGGCTGGTCCTGCCTGACCAACCTGATTGCCTTTTATGACCAGGTAACTAAATCCTTGGATGATGGTGTCACTGTGGACGTAGTCTTTCTAGACTTTAAGAAGGCCTTTGACACCGTCTCTCACCCCATCCTCATCAATAAATTAAGCGACTGTGGCATTGATGCCTACACAGTTGGATGGGTAAAAAAGTGGCTGATGGGGCGCACCCAGAGAGTAGTGGTGGACGGGTTGTACTCAACCTGGTGAGATGTGAGCAGTGGGGTCCCCTGGGGCTCAGTCCTCGGGCCCGCACTGTTTAACATCTTCACCAGCAACTTGGACAAGGGGGTTGAAAGCACATTGTCCAAATTTGCTGATGACACTAAGATGTGGGGCGAGGTGGACAAACTTGAAGGGAGAGAGAGGCTGCAACTAGATTTAGACAGACTACAAAAATGGGCAGACGAGAATTGGATGGGGTTCAACGTAGATAAATGCAGGGTGCTGCACCTCGGGAGAAGGAATCCACAGCATACATACAGGCTGGGGAGTTTCCCTCTTGAAAGCACAGAGGTGGAAAGGGATCTTGGAGTCATTATTGACTCCAAGATGAACATGAGCCGCCGATGGCAGACCGCAGCCAGCAAGGCCAGCCATACCTTTTCATGCATCCAAAGATGCATCTCAAGCCAGTCTACGCACTTCAAAAGGGATGTGGCCAGCCTGGAGAGAGTTCAGAGGAGGGCCACCTGTTTGGTGAGAGGGCAGCAGGACAGGCCCTACGAGGAGAGACTGAGAGACCTGAACCTGTTCAGCCTCGGCAAGAGGAGGCTGAGGGGGGACCTGGTGGCTGCCTACAAACTCATCAGGGGAGATCATCAGCAAATAGGAAGAGCTCTTTTCTCCCCAGCACCACCAGGGATGACGAGGAACAATGGTAATAAGCTGATGGAGAATAGGTTTAGGTTAGAGATCAAGAGGCAATATTTTACAGTTAGGGTGGCCAGAATCTGGAACCAGCTTCCTAGGGGAGTGGTCCTCACCCCTACCTTAGGTAAATTCAAAAAGAGGTTAGATGATCACCTGTCTGGGGTCTTGTGAACCCAGCATTCATTCCTGCCTGTGGCAGGGGGGTCAGCCTAGATGATCTGTTCAGGTCCCTCCTGACCCTAGCTACTATGAAACTATGAAACTGGTGTGTGAGTTAGCAGGAAAAGGTAGGGGAGCCAGGGATGGTCAGAGAAAGAGATTTTGTTGAATAGATTCTCAAAGGGAACATCTACAAGAGACACTAAATGCATGGTGGACTATTTCTACTGCTCATTAACGCATCATGGCAAAAGCCATGCTAATGCACAATAGAATTAGTCTGTTACGCATTAGTGTCACATGAAAACTGTATGCTGGTGCTACTGAACAGCAGCACCAATTACAGAGCATGAAATTAGTACCTGTTATTACAGGTACTAAACTTAATATGCTGTAATTATGGTGCATTAATGAACGTGTAGATGCACCCAAAGAACCACAGGATAGTCTTAGTAGGACATCTTGCTCCTGTTACTGCAGTGTTTATGTTATATCATTGGTTCATTGATACATTTTTATGACACCTCTAGTCAAGTTATCACTCCACCCTGACACTGATTTTCTCTAACTTCACTCACTCTCTAAGTGGTTTTCAAGTTTCTGTGACTGAGTATCTTTTACTTAAAAGGACTTGTAAAGCAGTCATTAATTTCTGTTGACATTGCTGCTGTTGAAAAGTCACTAATTAACAGTAAACATTTATAGTAAACATTTATAGTGAGGGGTGTGTGTGTGTGTGTGTGTGTGGGCAGACAAGGTACTTTGGGTGAATCTGATATCTTTTATTAGGCCTACTTAAACAGTTGGAAAAAATTTTTTTAGTAAGCTTGTGGGTTTAAAAACCCTTTGTCAGGTTGAGGAAGCATCTGTAGTTGGTGTGTGCTCTTCCTGGATGGTATGAATAGCAAAGAGGCCAGAGGCTGGTATGCATGCAAGAAAGGAACTCAACAAGGACACTCCTCCAGAGAGGTAGATCGCACATTTGAAAGAGCCACCCGGATACCATGTGAAGAATTGCTGCAGTATAGAAGAAAACCCCCCACAAATTGCACACCGCTGGTTATGACACATCACCCCCCCTCGAACCCATGTGGAAAATCCTCAAACAATTGCAACCCATACTAGGAGACGCAATTCTTAAAAGGATCTTCCCAGAACCACCCATCCTAGCCTTCAAACAAGCACCAAACCTAGTTAACCTCATCACCAGCAGCAAACTTCCCACAGCCCAGAACACACCAAATAGATCCAGACCGTGCCATGACAAGAAATGCAAAACCTGCCAACACATCTCCACCACCCCCACAATCACTACACCCCACAACAGATCCATCACTATTCCTGGACCTTACATCTGCACCTCCAGAAATGTAATATATCTCATCCAATGCACCAAATGCCCTGATGGAAAATATGTAGGAGAGACCAAACAACAAACACAGAGCAGAATGAACGCACACCGGAAATCTGTCAAAGACAAGAATACCCAATTACCTGTGGGGGCACATTTCTCATAAGAAAACCACTCTCTCTCCAGTCTCTCAGTTCTAATCCTCAAAGGGAACTTACAGAACACTTTTCACAGATGAGCCTATGAACTTTACTTCAACCTCCTGGATACAAAAAATCATGGACTAAATATATATATTGGATTTATGACACATTATAACTTGCCTGACATCTGACTCCTCAGGTACCTCTCCACTATTTACCTGCTACATTCATCCCCCTTTTCCCCCACCCCCACACCTGTCTGTCACCCACTTAATCCTCAATTTACATCTTCACTGACTGCCTTCTTGCATGCATGCATGCCAGCCTTTGGCTTCTTTACTATTCATTCCATCCAGGAAGAGCACACACACCAACTACAGATGCTTCCTCAGCCTGATGAAAGGTTTTTAAACCCAAAAGCTTGCTAAGAAAATTTTTTCAAACTATTTAAGTTGGTCTAATACAACATATCAGATTCACGCAAAGAACCTTGTCTGCCTATGTCCTTAGACCAGGGGTTTTCAATTGGGGGTACCCCTGTGGGTACTTGGGATGGCCTCAGCGGGTATTTGGCAGCAGGCACCGCCACCACTGGCAGCACTTCCACCGGCAGCACTTACTGCCTTCTTGACCAGCCACCAGGGCTACACTGACCCTAAAAGTTTGAAAACCCCTGCTTTAGACCAACTTAGCTACAACCTACAGCCCTGTATATATACAGGCTGTAGGTTGTAGCCGTGTTGGTCTAAGGCAGGGGTTTTCAACCCCTGTAGGTTGTGTGTGTGTGTGTATAGATATATATATCTACACACACACACACACACACATATATAGAGGTGTGTGTGTGTGTGTGCACACACACACACACACCTCTATATATGTGTGTGTGTGTGTGTGTGTAGATATATATATCTATACACACACACACACAACCTACAGGGGTTGAAAACCCCTGCCTTAGACCAACACGGCTACAACCTACAGCCTGTATATATACAGGGCTGTAGGTTGTAGCTGTGTTGGTTTAAGGCAGGGGTTTTCAACCTTTTTCACACACACCCACACACACATTAATACTTTAAATTTAATATTACAAAATCCACAAACCATAATAAAGTGAGTGAGCAGTTGAAATTTTGTATTTCCCTGCCAGAATCCAATTCATTAAAATAATACTGTGTTATTTTATTAGGTCCTACAGTGGTTAAACAAGATGCATAAAATACATCACTTGCCCACAAAATGAAATGCCATGTCTATTTTATCATTACACAGTTCAAATTGCAGGGGACCTGCTGTACTTACTAAATCACGGTGAATAAATTTCTTTCTTTCTAAATATACCATCCCTTCACATACATCCTGACACATACTCAATAACATTTCTTTGTTAAGCTTCCCATGTCTTTGCCGAAGGTAATTGAGCAAACAGCCATTTTCCATGAACTCTGTCACTATGTAGAGAGGCTTGTGCTGTATGCATACTCCATATAGCTGTACTAGCTTTGGGTGGGACAGTTTCCTGTTGACAAAACACATTTCAGTTAGTAGATATTTGCTACTAACAGGCAATTACAGTAGTTCTGATTGCTAGAATAATTTTTTAAGTATTTTGCAAAATGTTCCCTTCATTGATAATCCACTGATAGTTTATATATACTGCACAGAGTTTGGATCTTTCAATTCAGTTCAGTTTCATCCAGGCTGTGACTGTATGTAGTTTTGTGGAAGTGAATCTGGAAGAAAATAAAGTTCCCTTCACTCTTCTCTCTTTGCATCTACTTGTACATGGCCCAGGCTCAGTCCTTGTCTTTATGTTTCTAAGGCCCCTGACAAATATGAAAATAATGGCACAGATGGGACTGGAATAACTTTACGATGCATCCCAAACACCACACCTCCTGCCATACTAGACTTCATGGAAGGAGATGCAAGGTTTGGGATGGGACATAAAATTCCTTTGGTCCCAGTCATGACACTGCTGAGATGCTCCGAGCCAGATATAGCAAATCTAGCAGAAGGTGGCTCTGTCCCTGACCCTGGGCTCCTCTGTTCCAGATCTGGGCTCTCAGAGCCAGTCCAACAATCAACACCACCCCTCCTGCCATACTAGACTTCATGGAAGGAGATGCAAGGTTTGGGATGGGACATAAAATTCCTTTGGTCCCAGTCATGACACTGCTGAGATGCTCCGAGCCAGATATAGCAAATCTAGCAGAAGGTGGCTCTGTCCCTGACCCTGGGCTCCTCTGTTCCAGATCTGGGCTCTCAGAGCCAGTCCAACAATCATTTGATTATCAGATGAGCCCTAGAATTCCTCCACTCCCATAGTTCAAGACAGCGTCCCAACAGTCCTGGGTGAGTTCAAAACCCCAGGCTGCTGGGGTGGGTCAGTTGTCAACCCACCCCAGGACGGCCCAGCTGCATGCATGACTTTTGGAATTCATGGGACACCAGGACATCTACAAATCATGGGTTCAGCCCAGCTCCCTGAAAAATGGCGTTTTAAGTGCCTTGCCCTTGACTTCCATGAATTGTATGATAACTGACATCCTAAGGGGGGTTGAGCTATGACCTCACCCTGATATGCAGCTGCTTACATGAGGAAAGTGCAAGAAGCAGGCCTACATTTTCTCAGTATTTGCAGAAGCTCTTAACTGGGGATGGCACAAGTGTTCTAGGATCAGTTAACAGTGCACAGTCCCTATTCAGCTTTCTCACTGAAAAGAGCATGTGACCTAAAGATGCAATCTCATACCTAGTGTATGAGGTGTGTATACTGTGTAGCTGGTTCAACTTCCGTTGCAAACTCATTGCATAGCTTCCATGCATTATACAACATCAAGTATATTGGTAGTACTCATTAAATAATGTTATACAAACTTCTATTAGTGTCAGGTATTCCACCAAGCACAAAGCAGCTGTTGTACTCACGTCATCACTTTAGCTTCCTCGATGAAATCATCTTCAGACATTGCACCTTCGTTGATTGCCTTAATGGCAACTTTGACAAGTGCTTTCCATTTACCCAGCTGAACCACTCCAAACTGGCCACGGCCAAGTTCTTTCATACAAGTCAGTTCAGATGGATTTATCTCCCACTTCTCTATAAAAGTGAACCCAATATGTTAAAGTAACAGGGAACACGCCAGATGTCCTAAACCCTAATTATGGTTCAGAAAAAATGCCACATCTTTAGCATGTATATACAATAATCCATTGATACTTTTTATCAGTATCAAAAATATCATGAATTTGCTATGAAAACTCAGCAATTCACTCATTGCATAAAATTTGTAAATCAATTATATTCATACATTAAACCAATTGTTTCAGAAGTAAATGCTAATAACTGAATGCAGGAATG
>NW_005841920.1:542672-570623 GCF_000455745.1 Alligator sinensis
GCTTGGGGCCTGAAGGTAGGACAGTTATCTAGTTATTTACCACACCTTGAATCATTACCATATGTGATGTCTATCACTTCTTCAATTAATTGGCTCCAGCATCATGTGTATCAGCATCCCTGAACTGAAAAACAGCGGAGCTTTAGTTAAAGCACCTTGCTGCCATTTTTCAGCGCAGGGTCACTGATACACATGATACTTAGGGTGCTTTAATTAGAGTGCTCCTCCCACCTCCCAGAACACATGTATAAACTCCCTAAAGACTAACTGGCATTCTCTGTTTTGCCACCTACAATAATTCTGCCTTGCAGAAGTCATTTTTGTATAAAATATTGATAATGCTGGTGCTGCCCACATGCACAAGGAGGACAGGCAGATGATCCTACAGGTATATAAACCAAAATTCTTTGTATTGATTTTTGATGCTCTGTGAAATGTCATTCTTATTACTTAAAGTTGCATGGTGGGCAAAGACAATCATGATTACAAATGATATTAATCAAAATTGTATATACTTTCAAACCAATTCTAATTATCTGGAACATAAACTTGAGTCTCAGGCCTTTTTTCATAAAATGTGAGAAAATGTAGAAGCAACAGAGTGGGGATGCAGCTAGGCATCTGGGGCAAAGCTCAATTGCAAATGTGCAGTTGCCCCAACTCTCCCCCAGTCAGTGTCTGGGATGGTTGCCCCTCACAAGTTATGCCACTGCAGAGACGCAATGGTAGAAATATGAATGAAAGAATGAATGTGACCATTCATTCGAATATGCACATGCATATATTCATTATTACAGAGATAATTTCTCAATTGCCAACAGGATGGACATGGTTTAAAATCCTAGAGAGACCTAAATCTACCAATACAAAACCTTAAACTTTACCATAACCAAATCCTGCAGTTGCTGGTAAACAGTTTCCCACTATTCCAACTGGATATCGGAGGCGTGTGATGAGACCTACAGGAATCAGAATGGCAATATTCCTTAGACCAATAAGCTCCTTCACTCTGTCTCCATATTAGATTCCTACACCTAAACATATCTTTGGTGTCCAACCCCACATTTCTTATTCATTCAAAGTGCCTTTGTTCTGTATTATTTGTGGGTCTTTCAGATGTGTCCTTGGGAATAAGGAAAATTGAAGAAGAGCATAATCAATACCTTGCTGGGTAGAGTGGAAACTCTGGCATTTTCCAGTTCTGACAGACAATTTAACCCTTAGAGGACAAATGCTATAGTTTCCACACAAAAAAATGTAGAATTTTTTTTTGTTTGCTCTTATTTCTATTAGAAATCAGATATTAGGATGACAGTAGTATCTCAAGGCCCCAGCAGAAATCAAAGCCAGTCACTATACAAAAATGTAGTAGGAGGCAGTCCCTTTTCAGAGGGACTTCTTTTCAGATTTATAATTTTGTGTTTTAGGGGATCAGTATTATTATTGTGGCACTTTTACAGTACCTTTTATAGTGCCTTTTGAGCCTGAATCTCCAGCCTATTATATCACATCTCATTCACAACTCTGTCAGACACTCCAAAAGCTGCACAGCCATAGAACCAAAAATGTCACTTCCTCTGGTTTCTTGTTTATTAATCAAAAGATTATTCCAAAATAACCCCAGACTGAGCTGTATAACTAAAAGGCTAGTGCCTTTTACCTTTTGATATTGCTCTTCCACTAATTAGATGCCCTGTTCTACTGATATCTCTTCCCTCCTAGTTTACAGCCCTCCTCTATTTAAGCAAACTGTTTTCATTTACATATGGAATAATATGTTTTTGTTCTATCTGCTAATTAGCTCAACTTATATCTGCTTCTCCTTGAGATCTGAGGAAAAGCAGTGTGTGCTGGAAAGCTTATCAAACCCCTCCCAACTATGCTGTCAGTTCAATAAAAGATACCACAAAAAACCCTAATTTCCTGTTCCTTTTGAGAATTCATTTTATATACGTTTGATTGGCTCATATCATTCCCAATTTGAGTGTGGTACAAATATATTGATTTGGTACAAAGGATTGCTAAATATTTGAACTTCTCAGCAATTCAAAAAACTATGGCTCTTAATAAAGAGAGAATTTGATTACAGAAGAGTTATTTCTAAGTTGTCAAAATCATATCTGCAATGAAGTGCAAATGTTCACAGTAGATTCTTATTGTTTTTTATGTACTGACCTGCTGCATTATGCTGGTGATACTGGACAAGTTCAGGAATAGTTGAAAAAAGATACTCTTTTGCTACATAATACTTTCCTGAATGGTCTTTCTTAATTTGATAATGTCGGATATCTCCGTTTTGGCTTCTGAAATTGACAAAACATTGGTTACTTAAAACATAAACCAGATTTGTATAATACAACACTGTCTGATTAAATAATATTTGGAATGGGAATATACTTTGAAAACTGATTGGCTGAATTATGGTTGAGCTAATGTTTAAATAAAAAAATCATCTTTCTCTGAATCTCTCTTTCCACTCTGGGGGTATAGTCTAGGGTTGCACAGCTAAAGAAACGCATAAAACAAACAAACCAAAAAAAAAGAAAAGAAAAGAAAAGAAATAGCTGAGCTTTTAAGAATGACAAGGTAGAAAACAATATATTCTGCTCCTCTTCCCAGACCGAACCATCATTTTACAACAAGTCTGTACCGTTACTAGAACATTTTGACTTTCTAGATGATAAAGGAGAAGCAGCTAAGGATATGATACAGCACTAAAGTGACTATATATATTCTAGAACAGGATATTAAATATGAAGAGCAGATGATGTCTCACTACAGAGCTGCCTGGTGCACTAGGAAAAGGGTATGTGGTTTTCTGCCATAAAACATTTAAATTGCAGCAAAATCCCATTTAAAAAACATTCAGAACTGCAGGACAGCTTTTCCCAAGTTAGAGCTGCCCCCTGATCTAGGAGCTGTTCCTCCACCTCAGCTCACTGACCAAGGGTTCCCTCACTGCACCACAGGCTTCACTGTGCCATGCCACCACCTAGGGCAGGCACAGAAAGGGGAACCCAGGGAGACAGCCTGGAGCTCCTGGCTACCGCTTCAGTCAGAGCAATATGGGGAACAGTGGTTGGGTGGAAGCCCCTCACAGGCCTCATGCAATCCACAGGCCAGACAGCCCTGCTATACAGTATCACATAGTGCACATGGCCAGGGCACGAACCAAGCAGCTTCTCACAAAGAATTTTAAATAAGACATCCTTTCATGACCTTATCTGAATTCCTAATCAGCAATCACTTACCCTCTAGGTCGTGAATATACAGACAGTGTAAGGGCTCCCTGTTGGCTTGAATCTCTGACAGTAAATGCACCTTCCTTGGACTGAAAAAAATTCAGATTTAGTTTATCTTTTCTTTTGAGCTTGACAGAAAACTTACATGCAATGTGATATTCAATTCATTATGAAATTCTGTGGAATATCTGATAAAGGAACCAAAGAAAACAAAAGAATAGTAACTAGTGACTCTTAAAATGGAATAATATAATTATGTTTCACTCTGTTGCACCAATATAGGTGAGGTTTCCATCTATAGTTTGTATAGTTTAGTTTGTCATACAAACCTATACATATTTGAAGGATTGCAATGCCAGGGAGAAAACATCTCATAAAAATATCTTGGAGTTAAATATATTGGATTATGAAAGCGGTGAAACTGTATCTTAGAATCATTTAAACGTTAGTCCATGAAAGTCCTTTGAAAATACTGTAAAACAGGGAGATGGAGTGGATTATATATAAACTATTCTTCACTAACATCAGTGATTCTCTGTATTTTTGTGTGCTTGAAGTACAAAATTCTGTCATGTCCAATTCTGAGAAAAGCTCTGCTAATTCACTGTATAATAGTAATAATCTGAAGTCATGAACAAAGGTACCATTTTGTTAAATTCTAACATCGCACTTTTTGTAGGGATCCCCATTGCTTCACAAAAAATATTAATGTACCACCAATAAAAGTCTGTGAGCAGGAGCACAGCATGGTGCATGATAGCAAGGGAAACAGATATTTTAGTTAAGGGCACTAAGCAGACCACTACACTAATAAAAATATAAATAGGATTTTAATGTTTAAATACAACAAATAGATTACAGCCTTTTGGCATCTCCTCCAAAAGGCACACCCAGTAAACTGCATGGAACTCAGGTCTTCTAATGTAGAAAATGGAAAACCTAGAAAGAATCTGCTGAGTTATCAACTTCGAGCTCTCAGTAGTCAAGATATTTCACGTCTGGTACTTACATTACCAAGCCATTCCTTAATTTTAAAGCACTCTGTCCTAAAACATGTAGAACAGCTTTAGATTTGATTGTTGAAATGTACATGCCTCTCATCATACTGACAGGATCACATTCAGATTACTGGTAATTTATATTTATACATTGACCAAATTACCTTCTGCCGTAGTAGTTCTTCTGCCTGATTTCTGTTTATATTTTTTAAATACCACCTGTAATAAATACCCAAGAAGAGAGTTGATTTATGTGTTTGATTTCAAGGTTGTCTTAATAAAATAATAGAGATTCACACCATTTAAGTGCCACATCAGAATCATTATAACATTCTTAAACCAAAAACTTAGCTAATAGGCTGTTAAAGTTAAAATTAACAGCTGCTTACTTACAAGCCATTTGATTAGATATCTGCAGTTATAATTAATGTAGAAAAATCTGTGAGTGAGGAAATTCAGAGCTACTGATTAAAAATGTTGAAAAATGAAGACATTAAAGATTTGTAGTTCAAAAAAGTCTGAATGCCAGACTGAAAATACTTAAAATCCCAGCACCAACTTTAATTTTGCCCCTTACTGTCAGTTAAATACCATCACTTAATTGCCTTTCCTTGTGCCTATTTCACAGCCTGTCCAATATACACATTTTATTTTTTAAAATCCTGCCAATAATAGCACAAGGAACTGTGTTCTCATGTCAATACCATAAGTTGTTACAGGGCCACATGTCCCACCTTCAATAAATGGATATGTTCATAGTTGACTGGCTAGTGTGTAAAATAAGTAGTCCTGTAATAGTCCATCTCTAGCTGAAATATTTGGGAATGTTTCTCTTCATCAGCAAATGACTCCAAAATAGGAAGTATTTTGAAAAGTCTGCTTGGATAGTGGTTTATATATATACAACAGGAAAAGAGCAGAGTGTAACAGCACTAGCCTATGGACCCTAACCAATCTAAACCATTCAGAAAGGAGGTGTAATAAACATTCTAGGTATACTTACTCATATGCTTCTAAATTACTTCTCTTGTTCTCAGTTACATAATTGCTGGGAATTAGGCCTTCATTCCTAAAATAAATACAACCAAAAGATGATGATATAATACGATGTAAAGTATTTAATGGGATTCATTGAGCACAGGCATAGTTTGCACTCTGTTTTCAGAGGTTCAAACTGGGCAATCTAACTAAAAGATATTTGAGGATTCAGGTTTTTTCAAAAGATTTTTTCTAGGAAATTAGATGCATTTCCTAGTGAAAACAATTAACAAGATTGAATCAGTTTCTAGACTACTTTAAACTAGCCTATGAAATGATCCTGCAGATATACAACAGGAAAATAGCTGTAAATAGACAAAGTTCAAGTTTCAATTTCCAGTTCTCATTCACATTTTCACAATGTAGAAAAGACAAGAGTAATACTTGGAAACATAGCTAGAAACTACCCTAATGGGAGAGGGTTTACCACCCACATGTTATGTATAAGTTCTGTTTCTATAAATTCAGATTGTCATGAAAGAAGATCCCCGAGTTCTTCTTTACAACTGGTGATTTTTTATTTGAATGGCAGATGCTGATAAGCCCTATTTGCAGGAATCATTCCCTGTAATATGAAACATAGGAAATGGGTACTTGTGATGTTTCATCACCAATTCTAGAGGACAGACTTTGGTTTACACCTTTGATTTTCAGTGTTGCATTGATATTTAGCCAGGTTATCACCAGTTATTTTAATCCCACCTTCTAAATGAGCCAGTTACCTTCTCCCAGGATGATTATTTATTGACCACTGTTATGCTCATCTCTATATAATTTGTAGAGGAAGATATGGTCTATACTCCAAAGATACATACAGACATTCAGGGAAGTTAGGAGGAGCTTAGATCATATTAAAAATGGCTACCCAATCTAACTTAGTTTGCCCAGGTACTGACCTTACACTTAGATCCCAAGTTAGGTGGACCTAAGTGTGCACTGTACAGAAGTTCAGGACAGTTAGATTGATCTAAAAATAGCTGGTGTGATCCAAGTTAAAAGTACCTCTGAGGTAGCCTAACTTAGATTGGGTCCAGAGAGACCAACCTAACTTAACTGTACAGTCCCTAGTACATCCCTGAGGCTGAGAAAATCTAGCTGGTGGCCTCAGCCCTAGGCCTGCACTTTCCCAACCCACTCCCCTTGCACCAGGCTATTTTTAGACCTCACCTGGCCCCCCATCCCCCCCACAAATCAGCTACTCCCACCCCCAAGCCCACCAAACTCCCTGATTCCACAAGCTGCTCCTGGTGCTGGTTTTACCAGTATTTGCTGAGGAAGCCAAGGAAGTAAGTTGGGAGCTGAGAAAGTAAGTTGGGGTGGGGGGAGGAGCGGGCAGAATGGGGGAGATCAGTTAATGGGGGAGCTGTTTGTTTGGGGATAGGGAGGGTCAGGAGGCTAAAAATAGGCCCTTGTCCCTGGGGATGGCAGAGAGAGCCCCCCCATGCCTCTAAGCTCTCCTATGGACCTAGCAAGTCCCCCATATCCTGCTAAACCCTTCCAGATACCACCAAACCCTTGTGGACCCTGGGGACTCTGCTAGCCCTGCCAATCCGCCCCCCACCCCCGGTTCCTCCTGTGGATCCCGCCAATCCCCCCATGGACCTCACTTGTCCACCTGATCCCACCAGGGACCCAGTTTGTCCCCTGATCTCCCCTGCAAATGCTGCCTGTCCCTCCCCCCAATCCATCCCCGGAGACTGCCTGCCCCCGAAACTGCCACAAGCCTCCCCCCACTAACCTCATCCATCCCAATTTATCTTTGAGTGGGTGACCATTTTTAATTCAATTTAATCTCTCCTTAACCTCCCCAAATGTCTGTATGCACCCCAAGAGACTTCAACCTAATTTAGACAGGCTGCAATTCAGACACACAAGACATTACATGAATGTCTAATAGATTTGGCCAGCAGTTTCATCAGAAGATGCAGATATGTTGTACCCAAAATATTTTGTTTGAAGAGCTTTTGCAGAATGGGCACCTATACACAAACACTGAGGCTGCTCCAACATCCTAGAATTCCAGCGCTTTGGAGCAGACTTGATTAATGGAGTCTGCTGGAGCACCGAAATTACCACACTCCAGCAACCTTCTCGGTCTTGTGTATCAGTGTCCCTGCACTTAAAAATGGCCACTCTGCTGGGGAGTCTGTCAGTGGCAATTGCACTGAAGAGCCTGGCAACCTTCCTTATGACAAGAAATTTTGAAATGTTTTTGGTTTGGTCCAATTCAAAACAAAATCAAACTTCGAGGAAAAAAAAAGCAAGAAAGAAATTTCCCATAAACTCAAAATAAACATTAATCTATATCTATTGTGTGGGTTATCAATGCAAGATTGAATGGAGACAGTGTATTTAAAGGAGAGATTTGAATAAAAAGCAGTCATTTGATATGCAAAATCTTGTCAATTATTCCAGACATAATGAGGGAGAAGACATGTAGAGTCAGGGGACACAGAGTCATGAGGGGAGGACCATAAGTGAAGTTCAGATCTCAACTTTTTAAAGGACATTGACTTCTATCACTAAGAAGTTTTACTGGTTTACATGCCTTGTTTAACCGGATAAAATTTTGCTTGCACGCAAGCATGTACTTCTGACTTACTGCATTGTAAAATGCTCCGTAAACCAAGCAATAAGGACCCGATTTTCAAAGGAACTTACCACCCAACAATCCACGTTGCTTTCAAAATACCATATATTTCTTTTGTTTATCATGGAGTGTGTCTGTATGTCAGAGCCTCGATTCCTATTATTGTCAGTGAGATTTGCTGTATGCTGGGCATTTTTTAATATCTGCCCACTTCATATATGTGCCCAACTGGGAAGTAAACGTTAAAATCTGATCCTAAACTATCTGCATGTCTGTGTTATTTTTTTTCTTGGAGGAAATTCATTGATATAGCTGAGGCAGAATATGCCTTCTTTCTCACCCATTTTGGTCTCTTGCCTTCCACCAGTGTGGATCATACTTCTCAAGGATAATGTATTCTTCTGACTTCTTGAGTGCCAAGTTAGAGGGTCCTTTGGCAAAAAAGTCATAGAGTGCAATGACTGTGATGTTCTCTTTGTGTTCTTCTGAAGCCTGGGGAGGTAGTGGAGGCAGTGGCTTCCTCTTGGATTGCTGAACACACTCTCTGTTTTGCTATCAAGAGAACAAAGTATTACTCTTGGGTAAAGTTTCTTTCTGTGTTGCTCATTTTATATTATTATTGTTATTATTTCCTTTTTTATTACACTAAAAGGAACTGATCATGGTGGTTCTCTCTTTCTGCATAGCGCTATCACCTGATCATCTGCGCTTGCAAAAAGTCAACAGAGTACTGGTAACACGTCAGTAACTTACACAAACCAAAGTTTCATTGGAAAGGCAAACACACAGGGGCCAAAATAGATTACTTCCCCCCACAAATGTGCTTGAAGTCATATGAATGTGGTAGCATGGGTTCTAGAGACAGGACAGGACAGAACAGCTCAGCTGAACTGATGTAAATCAACATAGCTCCATTGAAGCCAATGAAGTTAAACTAGTGTGGAATCTGGCCATTTATCTGAGGACACATAGCAAGTGTAAGAAAATTACATACATTCCCAACATATCAATATAAATATAAAACTTTCTTTTGCATGGACTGAAGGCCAGGTTTTGTGCTCATTTACACACTGTAAACAGGAAGATGTGCTATCGAAGTCAATAGCATCAGGCCAAATGAAAGTGATGCTATAATCAGTCCTTTCCTATCTGAGAAAATGCATTACTTCTAAATCATGATAAAATGCTGTTTAGAGTGCTTATATAAAATCTGCAGCACCACAACTTCAAAAGACTTGGTAGGGATTTAGTTACCCCATCGTCTGCACTGCATTGATTCACTATATGGCTTTGGACTACACACTTAACCTCTTTATACTTCAGTTTCCTTTGTCCATTAAATATTACTTACTCTGTACTTCTGGGTAGATGCATAGGAGAGTTGTTGTGAGGTATCACAATCCAGACTCAATTTTGTTCTCACCGCTCTAATTTTGAAAGACAAACACAGTGTTTATGTGAATATATATACCAAAATTCAGATTAGCTGTGGGAAGGGGAAATGCATCCATGTTTTTCAAGTTTCAGCAGATCTACCAAAAAATGAGGGTTTATATGTAATTATTTTGCAAGGCATATAGCTTTTGATTAGTGGGAAGATAACGTATTTGATTTACCTTTTTTGCACTGAACAGCAGCAGCAGCAGCAGCAGAAAACAGATTGGATGGTGTGATCTGAAAAAAACATTTCCCATATTTTTAGCATTTTTTGGTTACTGAAATGAGGAGTAACATAGGTGCTGGGTTCTATTACTAGCTGGACTCACTGTAAAACCTTGGACAAGTCACTGAGGACATGATTGCGAAGCCCAGGACTGTACAGATGAGGTATCTACACATGTGCTTTATCACACTGTAAACTAATTTACTGCACAGTAAAGCATTACCCTGTACACATGTACAGCAATTGGGATGGTGTAGACTAATTTACAGTGCTGTTGAATAGTCCTGTCAGACTCAGATACTATCTGGCAGTGGAGTGAATTACTTCACTTAAACAAACATGTAGATGGTGACATCAGGATTAGTTTACTCTAGCTCAAATTGCACTGGAGTTTATTCAGTTGCATTAATTGCATGTGTAGACATACCCAGAATTAAATAAAAGGGGTGAGTAAGAGGTGAAGCCAAATATCCAAAGAGAACAACAGGTTCCACATCTGTGCAGCAGTCTCAATATCTAGCACAGCTGAGTACTGTCGGTTCTCTACTACAAAGGACATGGCATTCAGCACTGAAAAAAGATCTAAGGAGATGTATTAGATAGTCTCCCAAAGAGCAACCATTTTCCAAGTTTAGTTTTCATGTAACACGATCTCTGCACAGTCATTTTACTATGTTCCACTTTAGTTTGTTCCTTTTCTTTCTCCCTCTCCCCTCCTCCATCACCATTTTTGGCTGCTTATTTCCCCAGCCCAACCTGGGATGATGATCCTTGTAAAACTATTGGGTGTAAAAGATTTGGGATGACATATTTCAATTAAGTTTTATCAAACATTATTCTTTATGCAACATAAGTCTAGGGAAGAGAGGATGGTAGTGAAATGCTAGGCTCTTTGGGAGGCAACTGGCTTGCCACTTATTTACTATATGGTCATGGACAAGTTACTGATATCTTCTCTCTGCTTTGTGTTATCCACATGTAAAATGGAAATAGGACATTGTGAGAATTAACTAATGTTTTTAAATAGCTTGGACTTCTCTAGCTGTAGCATATAGGTACAATTGTCATCATTATTAATAATTCAGGTATAAAAGGCTTAAAACCAAGACTTTTGACAGTTTGTTAAACCAAGAATTTATATCTGACCTCAGGAGGGGAAATCACATTTGTATGATACATTACAACTACTGGATTTATGCAATTCCTCATACTCTGGTGGTAAATTGAAGGATGCATGAGTGGGAAAAAGACACAAATGTGTCAACAGGAAAAATAGCAGCATCAGAGGTCTGAGCTAGGTTGCTTGGTTGGAATTGCTTGTGTGAGGCCTTGGCAGATGGACAGGGATTGGATGAGTTGCAAGAGGGAGAGTCAATTTAAAGCTGGATATAATCCAGCATGGTAGCACAGCAAAGATTATTGAGAATGTCTGTACCCATAGCATTCTAAAAGTCTAAGTTTCTGTGGCATTTCTAGTGAAACCTGAATTTTTTTGACCACTACAGACCTGTGTAATATTTTACTAATTTACTAATCTTGCACTATAAAAAGAAAGGGAAAGATGTCAGAACGTCAGGAAGGTAATATCAAAATTAGTTCTTAGTCGGAAGAGGAAGAGACCCATTATGGCTCATGCTTGTTTTGCTTTGAATATCTGCCAGCGAGGCTTGTGGGGACAATTTCCCTTGACAGTGGCATTCTGTGAAGAGTCTACAGCGTGGGATGTTGGTGAGCCTATTTTAATCAGAAGACATCATAAACAGCTTGATAAAAGTTTCCAGTGACGGCTATGCAAAGTATGGATATTGTAAATGCCCACACCAGCTGACAGTGACATTTTTTGGCTAAAGAAGTTAGATAGAAAAGCAAAGGTAATGTGATCTGTTTGCTGCATAACTTTACTGTACATTAAGTGCTCTCCTAATCAACCTGTAGCCTGTTTTGGCAGAGCTAAGCAGGAAGAAAATACAATTGGTGAGCTGGCAGGTGGCACTCTGCCCTTCCAAGCAGTGCTGAATAAATGTCTGGGAAGGGTCATTTTTAAGGTATGGCCATTTGAATAAGGTGGCCTGATTATTTTTGGTCACGGGAGGGTTTATGCTGCTTTTCAAAAGAGCAAGGGTGACTAAATTCTAGATTAGATAATTACATTGTCACTTATTAAGATTTCCTCAGCTGTTTCAATAGGAGATGCAAACACTATGAGATGGCTGTATTGTGTTGCCATGTGCTGTCAAACACACACTGTTCCATCAAAGAAGGGCCTGCTTTTCCATGGTGGGTAAAGTAGTCTCTTAGTGTTTCTTATTAACCCCTATGAGATTCAGTTATTTTTACAACTTACTTATCAGAGCTCTTAAGATTGGGCACTATAGAACTTGTAAGTATTATTAAACCATCATTCTTATGTAATACTGAATATCTGACTGGAACAACAAATACAGAGGAATTCATGCTGATGCTATAGACCTCTATCAGTGTATAGTGTTTTGATATGAGTAAGGTCTAGACTGTCAATCTACAAATTTTCTGACTTAAGTAAAATTCAGTCTCTCTGCTAATGATTGGTACTTGAAATTTACTGGGTTAAGAGAAGCCTGCAATAAATTACACGATTATACTAAATTTTATAGATATTCTAATCATACATTTACCAGGCAGTTTCTTATAGTGCCCATGAATTTGTAAAAAGCAATGGGTTGAATCAGTAAGGGGGTGTTTCACATGACATATTTTAGATCCCTATTCATACCTGAGCAAAATTTGCATCAAGTTTTGAGCTTTAACTCAGAACAGGGTTCCTAGTCTTAGCACTGTGAGTCAGAGTGGCCCAAATGACTGGCTTCTGCAGAGACATGAGCAGAAGATGTGCTAATGACAGGGCAGTTCTGCAGTTTGCCTCTCCCTCCCTTCCTCTTATGCTTGCCTTTCCTGATTGGTATGCCAGGCTCAAAACAAGGGTGAAGGCCTGCTAAACCCCAAATCCTTAGGAGCCTAATCTGCTTTTCCTTTAGATTAAACCAGCAAGGCTAAGAGGGGAACACTGGTGAGTGGGCAGCTCACTGTCTCCATATATACTGCCCAGGCTTTTGCACCCTGGAGAGATCACCCCAGCTTCACTTTATCTTTCAAGCAAGGATTATGATCAAGACCCTAAGGAAAGGACAGTCTCAGTTCTGTGGAAGCAGATCTGTCTCTGCATATCTCTTGATCTAAACAGCTCCATCCTTTGCAGTCTGATTTCTGGAGTTGTTTTGTCTTTTTAATATTTTCCTTCTCTGGCCTCTCACTAGCAGCTGCAAATTGGACCCAGTAGTAGTAAATAAAGTTGAAAGCTGAATTATTCACGTGCCATGTTTCTGTGGGGAAATGTACTGTTTGTTGAGGACAGTATCATGGAATGAGTTCTCAAAGAACCTTTTAGTTTTAATTTTAAAAAATGGGAATTGAAGTTCTTAGGATATAATCTCATTTTAGTCAACTCCCTTAACCGCAATACTGCTCACCTGTACTAAGTTACCTCAAACAAATGCCTAATTATGTAGAGTTGCCCCTTCCAGGTCACTGGGAAGCTTTTTAATTACACAGTACAAATGATATCACCCTCCTATTCTGACCCTCTTGAAATGAGAATTTTTAGTTCACAAGCCACTAAACCAACAAAATAGCCCATAGCTGTTTTGAGGTATAATGTTGGAATAAGAAGACTTAACCAATATCTGTAGAACTCAAACCCTCTCTACAAATGTCAAATTCCTTAGTTCCTTGTATGAGTAACTAATAGCCTGATTCATGTCACAGTCTCATACGAGCAACACAGGAAGTTATATTCACCCAGAGCTGCCTTCAGGTATCATAGCAATACTGAATAAAGTGCTACAGGAAGCCTGCACTTCCTGACAGATGCATAGGCAATATATAGACTCCCATGGCCATCTACCCTCTCATTTTGCACAGTTTTTTTTTTCCTTTCCAAAGAGAGAGAGAGAGAGAGAGAGAGAGAATTTGAAGCAAAAGAACTAACACACACAAAAAAGCAGATTCTGCTGTGAGCATGTAAATGAGAACAAATTTCGTCCATTATTTTTTATAGCTAAAACATTGTTTTTACATACTTTCTTCCTGGATTCAAGTCATCCATTGAATTCAGTCCAGTCCAGACCCACTGAAATCAATGGAAAGGCTCTCATTGATTTTAGTGGACTGTAGATTAAATCCCTACCAAACTAGGAAAAAACATTTTGTATATGCCAAACAAGTTTGCTGTATAGCAATAAGATATGGACTCAAAGTGTTCATCCCTGCCCCAATTACATTAGTCCAAATATATCATTGCTCTTTGGCCATAAGGTGGCCATTTATGTTTACAATATTATAAACTACAGATATCATATGTGACTTGATTGGGTAGAAAATACCTTTACTTCTTTTCCTGCAGCATGTCTGATCTACAGTCAACTTCTGTTTGGAACTAAATCTGCCTAAAGCTGCTCTACTGCCAACCTGTTTTTAGCACCTTCTTCTCTGTGTAGTACAACAGAAAAACATTGTACCATAAGCTATATAAAAAAATGAATCTCTTAGGCCATTCTCTTATCACCATGACATGGAAGTGATAGTGACAACATTTCCACCCTTGCTGCCAAAACATCCTTAGCCCATATCCTCAGCATAACTTAAAATTTACACCAGCTGAAATCTGGCCCCTTGACTCCCAAGTTTGTCATGTTGTCATCGTGGATGGTGGTGCTGAGAAATGAGTGACAAAAGATACGCTGAGGAATCTTTAGCTTAAATGTCTAACAGCTGCTATTGAACTAACTTACCTTGGAAAGGAGCTGAAGCTGGCTCTAGCTATGTGGAACAGGAGTCTAGTGTGTCAGAGAAATGGAGGAGGAAGAAAAGACAGGCTTATAGTGGTGATGAAAAAAGGTGAGCTGCTTGAAGAGAAAATGCAGACATGTCCATGAAAACTAAGGGGGAATATAATAGCAGTGCAGGAGCCTTTTGTGTTCCTGTTGCTATTATAAGCAACTTTGGTCCTAAAATATTAAGCTTATAAAGAGGTTACACAAAATGTGACAACCTAATGATGCCCTTTCAGTTAATAGACCTACCAGGTCCATGGCCAATACACACATATGAATACATGTAATTCATATCCTTTCCATGTCCATTTGTAAACTGTTCTCATTAAGGCGAATTGGGATGTATCATCAGACAACCAGACAAAACAAAAGTCTAGTTAGAAATGTGTTTTTCTTATCATACATCTTTTTATAATTTTGTTTGTCAAGTTTCTAAGGAGGGGTAAGCATGTGTTCATTACTTCTAAAGCAATGCTAAATTTTGACAGCTCAGTTGCATTCTCATATCAAACCCTGAACAGTTTACTATTTTGAACAGGTTGAGCTAACCACATAAATTGGGCACATTGAGGAATATTTGACTTGCCTACCCCATCTTTACTCATCAATAAAAAAATCTCACTCTTTTGTAACAGAAAATCCCCATCAACTGATCATATATCCCTTAGTATTCATCCAAACTAAAACAGCAGTAAACACTGCCTGTTTGTAAATCAATAATGTAGCTTGCTTGTAAAAAATATTTTTGTAACCAAACTTTGAACTTTCATAAATAAAGCTTACCGGAATATTAGTATTTTTCTTTAAGTTAACTCTTTCTTAAGCTAACATCTTCATAACCAGAAAGGTAGCTTTCATACCATAAAACTTATGTATTACATCTATGCTCTAAAGGCAATTTAAGGAGAGGCCTTTGGTTCCCATTCCCTTGTGTTCCCAGACAATTGAGTTCTCTATCCTTGTACTTGTGAAGGTAGTAGCTTTGCTGAATCCATCATAGCAATTTTGTGATGTACTTTGGAAAGTTATCACCAGGAGTTTTTAACAAATAAAACCTAAAAGTGCAAGAAAAGGCCACTTGGACTATGCAGTGATGTTTATACATCTCATTTGCTAGCTAAAGTGCTATTACACACAATAGAACATAAAGTACAAAATACATGGTTGAATTTACTTACAGGTAGAAAGTGTCATGTTTGATCGTCTGCTTGAGTTCAAATAAAAATGTTATCCTTTGTTCTTCAGTTGTTGCCTCAGTAACACTAAAACCCCTCTAACTGAAAGCCTAGCTTTGATGCGTGGTATGGTACAACACAAGCATCATTTAACCCCACCTACTTTCCTGTTTAAGAAAAAAAAATTCACAGGCTAGATATAAATCTCATACCAGTGTAAATTAGGAGTCTATGTGCTGAAGTCCTGTTCCTTGTACCATCAAATTTGTTTTACAACTGAATTATTCAACTGAAATCAATATAATTACTGTGCTGTAAAAGGTGTGAAATTAGAAAGAGTAGCAAACATGTGCCACTGAGATGGAGTAATGTAGGTACATTTTTGCCCCAGTCTTCAAATGAAATTAAGTTATAATGATAGGTGAAGAAGGAATTAAGTTGGAAAATGCTAAGGGATCACATCCAGGAGAAATGATGAAGATGGCATTTGCCAATTTCTCTTAAAACTATTGAAAACAAACCAAAAAAAAGTGGACTGCAAAGGAGTGATGGTCTGTTCCAGCAAACCAAATTAACATTTTTACCCTTTTTGGGCTAGAAATGGTTCCCCCATCAAAATCAATCAAATTAAATTCAATATGGATAAGTGTAAAGTTCTGCATTTGGGATGGAACAATTATACATACAAATATAGACTGGAGAATGATGAGCTAGGTTGCATAAAAATTGCTAGGGATTGTAGGGAACTGTAACCTGAATTTTTTACACTGGTGTCTACATGTGCAGGTGTTACACTGCAGCAACGCTGTTTATGGGCTGATTTGGGACTAGAGTTAGTCCCAAATCAGTCCACACAAACAGGGTTACTGCACAGTAAGGCATCTACACGTGCCTTACTGTGTAGTAACTACTTGGGCACAAGTCGCCATAGTTACTGCATAGTATGGGTGCGCACATGTAGACATGCGCCCATGCTGCATAATAATTTTTGGTTACTGTGCAGTAACTGTGCATGTGCAGATGCAGCCAGTGTGTTCTTGTTGAAAAAAATGAATAGCACACTGGGCTGTATTAAGAGGATCATCACTTACAAATCAAAGCAATTCTTCTGCTCTGTTCAGCAGTGATGAACACCTAGAACAGTGTCCAGTTTAGGCACCACGTCAAGACAGACATGGACAAATTTTTGTCCAGCACAGAGTAACCAAAATGATTAGAGATCTAGGAAACAAACTTATAAGGAAAGGCTGAAAGAGTCAACATCAGTCAAGTCTCAAAAAAAGAAGACTAAGAGGGAGGGATCTGATCCATCTTCAATTACCTGAAGGGTAGTTATACATGCGATAGTGATATAATATTTTCTCTAGCTGCAGGGGACAAGACAAGGAGCAACAGTCTTAAATTGCAGGAAGGAAAAAATAGGTTGGGTATTAGGAAGACCTTCCTCTCAATAATGGTGATTAAGATTTGGAATGGAACAGGCTCCTCAAAGAGTTAATGGAATCTCCAGCCTTGGAAGTTTTAAAGAGCAAATTATACAGATACTTGACAGGGATGTTTTAGACAAGTATAATCCTGTAATTGGATTAGATGGCCTCCTGAGGTCCCTTTCAGCCCTACTTCTCTATGATTTTAGGTTAGTTGCCATTTCTTAACTTCAAGTGGATGACTGAAGATTTATGATTGTCTGTGTCATCTTCAAGTGGAAGACACTAGAATTATTTCTGCCTTTGTGCATCCATCTAGTGTAGTAAATGAGTCAGAGATCCTATGGAAAGCATTTTTTATTAAATCATGTGATACTATCAGAGTACTCGTGCCCTGAAGGCAGAATTAGATTTCACTACAAACTGTAAATTTGATGTTTCCCAAAAAAATTTGGGTTTTACATACTCACATTTGCAATCCAAATAATCTCCATTCCTTTTAATACAACTTCCTACTTTCTGGTGTATTTTTTTTCTTGTTTTTTAAAAAGAAATTGGCATGTATCATTGTAAGAGAGGCAAGAATGTATGATACCTTTTATTATATTTTATAATTATACCTGATTACAATCTACTTGATACTCACTGATCTCTCATGACCTCAGGTTTTGCTGCAGCTCTTGTCTGTTGGGTACCTGATAGTTTTATGACCTGCTTTTATTAATATATGGAGTTTTATACCCAAGCTTTTATTCCATCTGCTACTTAGCTGTGCTGTGTCTGCTTCTTTCCCAGAGGCCTGAAGGATACTGTGATACCCAAAAGCTTGTCTAAATCTATCCCAACCATGCAGTTGGTTCAATAAAAAAAAACAACCCCACCCACAATAGTTCCTGACTCACAATAGTTCCTGCCTCTCACATACTTGCTTGACCATCACTGTTACAACCATTACTTCAACACTACAAAAACATGCATCGTTGCAACAGTTCTACCATTTTACATCCTCAAATAAGTTTGAGAAATGAGAAATAAACCTTTAACAGAGTGCTCTCACATGAGCTATAGGACAGCATTAAGCAGCAAATGCTGGATCTTGGGGACTTGCATACGAAGCCTCATTTGGTGTGGTTGCTCTTGCCCCTTCCCTCCCACCACCTCCACCCCCTCTCCAAGAACTGGGGATAAGGTGATACAGGAACCATGTTTTGGATAACAGTTAGAGAGGAGTGGTTTACATTCAATCTTCTAAATACCACCCATCTAGTTACAGCTGCTCTGGAGCGCTTCAGGGTTTCCCAGTACAAAGAGCAGTAGTGCTGGTGCTGCTGTAGTGGTGGAAGAGGATTGGATCCAAGTCTTTCATACATTTGCGTTGACCTATTTCTTCACGCAGTCTAATATTTTTTTGAGGAACACTAGCAAGGAAGAGGAAATATTGTTTCTAGCATTTATCTCAGTCAAATTGGAATGGAATTTCATACAATAATAATAAATTAAAAAGTGCTTTTCTAAACTAAAGACCTTTTCCCTGCTCAATCTGGAGACCTGAAGAAAACAATGGGTTTTCAAAAATGCTTGCAACAATTTTTATAGTGGAAAGCATGAGGCAAACTGGTTAGGAATAGCTCCCCTTATAATTGCTTGATTTAAATGGTCCTGGATATGACCGTAAGCTGCATCCAACTGGAGGGCCCAGTGGCAATGTGGTGGGACTACTCATGCTGGGGTAGTGTCTATAAAATATCTCAACATTGCAACCAGAGTAAGGTGGGCATAGGGAGCCTCAAATCCTACCCTCCACTGCCTTGTGAGTACTCTCTGGTTGCAGAAAAGCTAAGGGACAAAACTCTGACAGAAAGGCACCCTTGCTGAGGCATTAGGCAGTCAACAGTAGTCTTATCTGTTGCTTTGGCAGAAACTACAGCCATCAAGGCACTGAATGTCTGGACTCAATCTGGTTTTAGGATTCTGTCTCAGTGGCCTCAAGGCAGGATGGTAGGTCTTGGGCAGCCTCCACTCCTCCATACTTCTGCCTAGGCATATGCATCAAAGGTCTTGGTGTGATGGTTGCAGGACTCCATACAAACAAATTCATCGGGCACCTGACTAAACCACTTACACATACACCATGATCCAGAAGATTGATGGTTGCCTACTACTTAAAGTTGGGTTGACCTGAAGTTGTCTAAGCAATGAACTCATGTACCTCTATATATTTAGCTTTATTCATCACTGGTGCACTACACTGAATCAATGGAGTCACACTAACAAGGAGCTTATCTTATAGATTAATGTAATTTGATGAAATCAATGGCAAAACACTATTCAGGATTCCAAACAAACAGTTATTTGATTTATTATACAAATGCTATCACATGGCATTTGCTATTAAAAATATTACGCTTATTTCAGTCTATGAAAAACTGACCAGGGACAGAATGATAAAACCTTCCAGGTTAACACACTTCCTGGTATCTTGTTATCATTCACAGATGCCATGTGTCATGTTGTATGTGCAAGTTACGGTAGATCAAACCTGTTGTGTCCTAAAATATTCAAGAACCAAACACTTACATTTCATATAAATTAAATGTATACAGTCTATATTTACATTACATACAATATATAATTTAACAGTTAATCAAATGGAATGTTCTATAGTGCAATGAGTCAGCTGTGTTGTATCCTGAAGTTTCTCATTATGCTTAGCCTCAGGATAGAGTCTGGGAGCTCTTTCAAAAACTCCCCAAAACATTTTTTGGCATAAAACAAGTTATGGATCAGTTCTGCAGCAATTTCTTTGACTGTTTCAGTGAGCCAGTAGAATGGGTTGCAGATCATGATGCTTTTTTATGCACAAATGAAGAAGCAGCAGCCAAGTGGATATCACAGGTTCATGGCATAGGAAGAACATTGTTTCAGTGTATGTCACAAATGTCCATCAACTGCAGTCAGAAATAATATTTCTGGCAAACCACTGGAAACATTCCTGTCAGTAACTGGCCCTTTATGGTAACCCTGTACTGAGTTTTTAAGTATGCAGGTAGCTACAACTACTGACTAGCAGCAAGACTAAATGAAACTCATGAATATGAACACTATATACATGATTTACATTTATTGGATTGCCTGTGCTCTGCATTGGCCACAAGCTGTCTGTTCCTCCACCTATCAAGACCAATTTTCCACCTGTTCACAGCCCCACTGGCAACTTGTCAGAGAAGGCACAGAGACTTGCCTACACTGTTTCTGCACCTTCTCACTGCTACAGCTGAGTATATTGTGCATGTTCCTCTATATTATGCGAGAACTCTTCCTCCATAGAGACTGACCAAATGCTAAGTGATTATCAATGCTCTGCCTCTCCACACTTTCTTTCAGCAGCTTGAAGGATTGAGCCCTTAAAAAGGAAGGAAAAATTGCTGCATTTCTGAATGGAACGTGGATTCTTTCCTGCCTCAGGGACTTGTTTTCGCTCTGCCATTCCTCTTCAGAAAGCATCTTCACTCTCTGCTATCTCATCAATTATGTGAAGCAAATCTTGAAAGGTAGGGCGTCCCTCTGGTTTCTGGAAATAATAAAAAAAAGGCTTCGTTGTAATTGCCAGGTACTCTGGTCACATCAGAATTGTTTTACCTCAATGATAAAATAATATGAACAAATAAATAAGAAAAACAGATGAATACATGAAAATATTTTGAGGAAAAAAACGCATGCCTCCTAAAGTTGTTTGTTTGTTTTTTTAAATCCCATTGTGTACAAGTCTATTTCCCAATGATCTGAAATTCAGAACCTTGTGAAAGCTGAGTATAATACACCATGCTTTTCCCAAAAAATAGGAACCAAAGAACTACCATACTGGATATGACCTGTGTTCCATCTAGTCCACTACCCTGTTTGATGAGAGCCAGCACCTGATGTTTCAGAGCAGTGATGTTCAATCTGTTAGGGTGGTGGATTGGGTCCCTGTGACCCAGCTGCACTGTGGGCCACCACTCCCCAATGGTAGAGCAGGGGGAGAGGGGGAAGAGGGGGAATGGTGACTGCCAATGTCAGAGGGAGAGAGGGACTGAGAGGAAGAGAGTTTACCCCAGGTAAACAATATGTGCAATAGGACAGAGGGAAGGAGAGAGCTTATTTCTGGTAACAGTGCCCACTATAAGGGAGGAGAGAGAAAGACCAGGTATGGAGGGGGATCAGTAGCATGGTGCAGAGCAGGGAAGGGAAAACACTGGACTGAGCTCCTTGGCACTGATCCCCTGTGCTCCAGGCTGGATCCAGTCTCTTTGGAGACTGGATCCTTCCCATGGGCTCCTTCAGAGCAATGTGCAAGAAACTTCTCATTAAGCAGAAGTGGGAAAATCTGTCATTCCCATTAAGTGTGCTCCTAAACATTTAAGTTAAAGATTTTCTTGAGCCCTGAATCTTGAAACTGAATATCATTTCTAAAATTTGTTAGCATTAATTACCAAGTCTTGTGGTCATCTTTATAGAACCTATTACGTTCTAGGTCTCTTCCATTAGTAAGACATTCTAGTTCAAGTTTTTTCATTAGACTTGATTTGACTTTTAGTTACCCAGCTGTCTCTATTAATCAATTCAATTTATTCCCGTGTTGCTTTTATATCCCTACTTGTATCTGGTTCTTTGCCCAATTACCACTCAAGTAACAAATATGGCTGATCAAACTGTTCCTATCTTGTCACTCCAGCTTCTCACTCTTATCCCCATACATGCCACTGCCACCAAAATAATCATCTTCTCAAAATGATCTGGCCATGTTATCCTTCTCTTTGATTTCTTTGGTTGGATCTTCTGATACACCACAGGCATAGGCAAGTGTACACTTTGAGCAGTTGCAAAAGCCAAGGGGCAGCTGCTGCTTCTTGAGAGCACCCAGAAACTATTACATTGCAACAGTTACACCAGCGCAAGTAGGAAGCCATTGCCAAAAAATGCAGCAAGACTTCTCCAACTTTAACCCCAGGGTGAAGCAGTATTGAAGTAGAGCTCTTTTGCTACAACTGTAGGGTTTGTGTATACATGTAACTGTTACAACAGTGGTTCTCAACCTTTTCAGGGTCAAGGCAGCCCACAACCACTTTTCTGAACATGGTAGCACCTCTGGCTGAGAATCACTGTTAGTGCTGCCTCATCTTACCCGAGTGCTTCTAAGCTGGGCTGTGCAACTGTGATGTAATAGCCCCCTGCTGCATGGCCCACCCAGGGAGAGCTGTGCTGCATGTGCATGTTCTTCCTGCATTAGGGCTTTGATCAACCTGAGGCAGGCAGGAGCTGAATGTGGACAGCGCAGTTTCACCTGCCCCTGTCCCTCAAAAGAGCATTTGTGGGGAAGGATCAGAAAGAGCTACACAGCACAAAGCAGCTTTGCTGCCTGCTTTAAACTGATTAGGGGGCCCAAATGCAGGAGCAGTTTTACCTGGCCACTGCCCCCATAACACCTCTGATGGGGCCTGCGGCTCCCTGGTTGAGAACAACTCTGCTATAATGCAAGAGCTGCTGTACAGCTTGAAGCAACAGTTATTTTCATTCAACTATTCAACTATTTTCCTCACCTTAAAGAAGACGACAAAGCAGACTGGCATCTAGGAGACAAACTGGCTCAGAGAAGCACGAGATTTTTGTAGGCGACACCTTTTAAGGGATTATAGAAATTTCACCTTGTTCTGGACCTTTGATCTTTTATTTTTCTATTTCCTGTCCATTCTGGTTTCCCAAACCACTGTTCTTCCTGTATTTTGTGACTTTCTAGAGGGGCTAGACAGGTAGCCTTAGGGCTACCTCAGAAATGACTTAGTTGCCTTTAGAATAAAATGCTATCAGAATTTTACAGTAAGGAGTCAGGTCCTTCAGCTAGATCAAACTCTTTGGTGAATAAAAATACAGAAATGAAGAGAGATATAAAAGAGATACCTCATGCCAGCACATCATCATCACTTCGTACACATTCTTACAAGCTAATTTTGGCCGATACAGACGATGTCCTTGGCTCACCATCGTCACCACTTCATAGTTCGTGTTCTTCTCAAAGGGCATTTTACCCTCAGTGAATACTTCCCACATTAAAACACCTGGAAAGGCATGAAAAGATTGTCAAGATAGTTAACAAAATTATGACTGTAGGCACTGCCACATGTTCAAATTAAAGCTACAGAAACCAGCTTTAAAGTTATTATACATTTTCAAGCACTAACTTTGTAGATGGTTAGCTCTTTTTATAGCTAGACATTTTATGGTGTGATAATTACTTTGCAGATATGGTCGGCCTGAATTTATTGTGCAATTAACCAGTTAATTACATGATAATTACTTTGCATGCGTGGCCAGTCTAAATTTATTGTGCAATTAACTAGTTAATTTCATAATATATGTGATATGTGGCATGGGCCTTATAACAATGAATTTTCTATTCAAATGGAAAATTGTTGGGAGTTTTAGTTATTGTATTTTTTTCAAGTGTTCTGTGTTCTTATCACCCAGCAAACAAGCCTTGCAGTCCTAATTTCAGTACAAATTAGTAATGATTCAATGATTTCAGTAGCGTAACACTACCATAAATCTGGGCAAAATAATGTTATTGGGCCTCTCCTAGAAGATTTTTTTATTGCAGTGCTAAGGAATGCCTTACCAAATGACCAGACATCTGATTTGCTGCTGAATCGGCTATAGTTGAAGACTTCTGGGGGACACCACTTTACAGGAAATTTAGCACCTGAAGAGCTTGTGTACTGATCATCAAGAACATACCTAAAAAATGAAACAGACAAAACACGCTATATTCTAGTCTGACTCCATTTCTGAAAGCATCAATTTCACACATGCTTGTATTTTAGGAGCTCATGTTGCCACCTAATGGTTAATATCGCAACATGTAAATAAGTGAAAATTACCAATTTCTTACTCAATAAGCCTGTTTCTCACTATGTTCAAATGCCGCATGCCATGCAAGTTGAGGAGAGAAGGATGGAAAAGCCCTGGTACAGTGCACGAAGTGCCTGTGCACCGACCAGTTCCTTCCAGTGACCCACTCCCCAACAGACACCAGGCACCACTTGTAGCAGCCAATGTTGCTGGTGAGAAAATGCAGGGAAATAGAGGAACTGTACTTCCCTGGGACATACTGCCTCCCAGTGTCCTGCTAAGGAGATATAGCAGGCATCCCCTTCTTAGAAGGTAAGCTAGCTGGCATAATCATATGTCATTTCCTTTGTTTACAAATAAATATATTTATAAATAATTTTCTTTTTTATAATCCTTAGCACTGTGGTCTGAATATCACCATCCAAGAGCTGAAGTCCACTGTACCTCATGTATCAACAATTTCAGATTCTGTTTGCAAAATTGTTTATCATAAGGAAACTGGAAAAAGGTGAAAACATTATGAAATCATTAATGTTCACTTAAAAAAAATTATTGTCACCAAAATTTTTTGCCCAATCATAGTTTTTCCTGGAATTACATAAGCATTAAAGAGAACTTGTATACACAAGACCCACTTCATATATCATTAGTAGTCTCAAAAGTGGTGAATGACAGAGGATAGAGCCTAGTCTATAAATTCTGTTCAGAGGAAATGGGAACTACAAAAGCCACATATAACTGTTCAGGTACACTTAATATAGAAAACATATGATTTTGCTTTTTCCACTTAAAAAAAAAGTGCAAAATAGCCACAAATATTGTGTTCATTTAATTTTAAAAATGTATATGCATATACAGACTTAGCCATACCTTGTCATTCCAAAATCAGACACTTTTACCACTCCCGATTCATTCACTAAACAGTTTCTGGCAGCCTGAAAAAAGGAATAATTTTATATATCAACAATGAGAAAAAATATAAATAAGGAGGAGCTAAAATGAAATTATATTAGTTGTACATTACATTAAATTCTACCATCTCTAAAAAAAAAAGAAATCCCACTAAGTTTTACTGGGCTTCTGTTCAGCTTAAGTTGTATGATTTGGCATTTTTTGCTGTGAAGCCCAATTTGTAATTTGTACTGAGAAAAAAAACACTGTGTTCTATACACTGTGTTTCTACATGGGGTACCCTCTTCTTTCATATACATCAAACTTAGAAGCACATGAATAAAAGGCATGTCTTGCATCACAGAGGCTAGTCCCCTGCTATTCCAACCACTTCTTCTTTTGTTTATACCAGCACAGATCAAAGTCAGTCAAAGTTAGAGCTACCCGAATGTAAACCAAAATTTATCTCAGAAATTATGGTAAATAATTTAACCCAGTCTTAGAGTGATGTTGTAGACATGATGGTCCAGGAATTATGCAAGAGGCAAAGGTTTTCTGGGATGATATCTTTTATTGGATCAACTGCATAGTTGGCATAAAATTAGACAAGTTTTGAATGCATCTGAACTTTATCCCAGCTATGCAGTTGGTCCAAGATATCACCCAAAAATATTTTACTTTATCATTTAACTCAGTAAGATTCTATCCATCACTATTTCTCATTCACTGAGCTGTAATGCTGGGGACTCAATTCTACCCTGGCTTACTGTAGTGTAAGATAGATACAACTTCTGGTTCCTGCTGCCTATCTTTTGGCATCTCAGAACCTACTCATTTCCAATTTTCCTTTCATTTAAGGTTTAACTCATGGCAATGATAGAGTGTAGTGGTATTGTGACTAATTTAGGACCTTGTTACACGTTGCACTTTGAGCTGCTCAAATGCTGATCAGTGGTGGTGCTAGCTCAAGTTTGGAGCAGTTACACATTCAAGCCAGTAAGGGCCTTGAGGACTGAAAGGGAAGAATCCCCCAACCTCCACTCCCATTCTGGGCTTCCCCCTGCCCCCTGCCAGTCTGCTCCTTGGGGTTCCCTCCCTGCTCCCCGCTGCCCCCCGGGCTCCACCCCTGCCTCCCCAGCTTACTTACACCTACCTGCCTGGTGTCCTGTGGGGATGTGAGAGTGTGGGGGCAGGTGGGGCATTCACACTAATGTATAGACTAATGTGTAGCTACTCTAGGCCAACACAAGCTGGGTAGCACGGACCAGAAATAAATCTAGGCTGGAGTGGAGTAACTGTAAGCTGCCTAAAGACTATTTATAACTAGTTCACATGTTAATGTATGGACAATCCAATGGTTAAGAGTTCCAGGAGCCAGCTAAAATTAACATGCAATAAGGTCCTTACAGTTGTAAGTCACAGAAACATCCAGTTCTACTCTTAATAGGATACAACAGTTTGTTACTGTAAGAAGAGTACATAACTTATATGCTTTGGGTTAAAATTTACCATTAATGTGATTGCCAATCATATTAACACAGTATGAAAGATAGATCAATTCCTATGACCTGAAATGTCCTTTTATATTTTATTTAAAACCATGCAATAAATTCCATTGTGCAATTTAATATAGAAAATTTTCAAGACACAATTCCATTTATTTTTACTCTGTGTGCTGTATTTTTACTAACTGTTGTGCTACCATAAATCACTGAATGATCCCTGTTATGAAACAAGATAAATAATAATCTTTGGGCGCATCCAGACGAGTATGCATATGTGGTACGTGGCGACACAGACCCCTCTGCAGGCGTTCCCTGAGCTGCTAATTTGTAGAGAGGGGGGTGTTTTCTGACACCAGGAGATTCCAGTGTCAAAAAAACCTGCGCTAGAAAACAGAAGGGCAGTACATGTGGCAGCAGTGTGTGCTGCCTAAAACTAGAAGCAGGTGGGCCAGAGCCACACTCCAGCTGCCAACCAGGCTCTCTGCTATCAGATCACCACTGCTTCAGCCCCAGGAAGCCCCCAGAACCCCAGGTAAGGCTGCTGGGGCCAGCCCAGGTGCTGGCCCCAGCCTCCCCTACCCCACCCAGGACAACTTACGTGCATAAACAGACGTTCCCCTGGGACAAGTAGCAGCAGCACAACTATATGCTGCTGATATTTGTCCCCAGGGAAACACACATGTGCTATCATCTGGACACACCCTTCAAGTGAAAATATATGTGCTATTGAAGACAAACTCTTTAGGCTACATGGAATTCTGAATAGTGATTTATAATACTGATTTTTTGCACAGAATACACCATATGAACTTTACTACAAACATTTCAGACAGATTTCAGACCCACTCCTTATGCAGATATTAACTTCTTATCCTAATTCAGAACAGACAATGAGTAGAATATTATTTAATTTTAACAGAAATAGTTAAATAATAGGGTTGGGGGGTTGAGAACATTCTGAATAACAGAAATAGTTTGTTACCCTTGGCTTTTAATGTCCAAATATAATTTTAAAAAATAGTAAATAAATCAACATGCTTTTACCAGATCTCTGTGGATAAAGCTGTTGCTCTCTAGATACTCCATTCCTTCACATATATCTTGGCACACAGTCAGGAGGGCATCTCTACTCATACGTCCACGTTTTTGTCTCAGGTAATTCAGGAGGCAGCCATGTTCCATGAACTCGGTCACTATGTAAATAGGTTTCTGCTGCGTACAGACCCCATACAGCTGAACTAATTTAGGATGTGTTAGCTTCCTTTGAAGATCAAAAATATATTTACTGTTATTTACCCCACTTCAAAAAAAGTTATACAGATCTTATACGGGGGTAGAAGTATTATGTAAAAAATAGTACACAGCAGTGGTGGATCAAGGATTTCCCAAACTGGGGTGCATGGGCAGCAACATGCACTGAAGGGGTGGCTGCACCTCCTGCTCCCAGCCTACACCACCCCCACCGATGCAGGAAGACCACTCTTGGCAACCTCCAAGGATTTTAAATCCCTAAAGCAGGTGAAAATCCCACCTCCCCTACTTTTCCTTGCTCCCCTGTCTACAGCTGCTGCTTCTTCCCCTTTCCTAGGGGTGGGGGAAGCTTCAAAGTCATTCCTGCCTGCTCCAGCCAGGCTTCATGGGGGCTGAGGTCAGCAACATAGGCAGGGGC
>NW_005841920.1:570633-573163 GCF_000455745.1 Alligator sinensis
AGTCCCCCAGGAGCAGGCACAAGGAGTGGATCTCTGGCCAAAAAATCAAATCACTGCTACTGCTCCGTCCAGCTCCTGTGTAGCTGGTGGAGTGGACACGAGTGGCTTTGAAGCTTACCCTGCCCCTAGGATAGCAGAGAAAGTAGCAGCTGAAAAGTGGGGGAGTGGGGAAGGGGAGGGATGTTCAGAGAGGAAGGGGGAGGATTCTTAACTGCTTTGGGGACTTTAAAAAAAATCCCCAGAGACTCCCATATGGTGCAGTCCAATCCAAAAAGGGATTGCAGCTGCACTGCACTGCTGCACCCGCTCTGGATCTGCCTCTGGTACGCGGTATCAGAAATCTGAAGTCTGCTATATAAAGTACTTAACAATAACTTACATCATGACTTTAGCTTCCTCTATGAAGTCCTCCTCATACATTGCACCTTCTCGGATTGCTTTGATGGCTACTTTATACTGTGCCCTCCATTTGCCAAGTCGCACTACTCCAAAAAGACCACTCCCCAATTCTCTCATGAATGTCAGCTCTGATGGATTAATTTCCCATTTCTCTGTAAGAAAAAACAAGGACTGTTATATATATATGCACACTGAATGTAGGTGATAGAATAAGGTGTTGAACTGCTTACAGATTTGGGTATAAAGCTCCTTATGACCAGTTTGAAAGTGTCCTAGTTCTTATCACCTAAAGTGTGGATAAATTATGAAACAGCTACAATTTATTAGGGGCTGCTAATTGAGATAGAAAAACCCTTTAAAAAAACCCAAAAAACACAACACAACATTATTACATGCTGATATTATCAGACTTGGCTCAGCATGCCACTATAATCTAAGACTGTGCCCATTCACTGAAGCTGTACAACCTGCCTGGGCAATGTCTGAAATACTAAGAAGGAGCCGGAGCATTTAATTCCCTTGTTTGTTTAAGAAATGGAGGGGCCAAATTTGAGGAGGGGAAGTTTAAGAGCCTGTATAAGAGAGGCAAGGTATGACCCTCTAATGGAAGCAAATATCAGAATGTCCACCGGGGCACTGAATACTTGTAGAGGGCCAGGTATATATTTTCTGAACCTTTCCATCACTTCTCCCTGACAACATACTTCCTTCAACCACCCTTGCATTGCTGTCCATGTTGTGGGGCCCCGAAACCATCTTCTCTGGGGGGTTTAATGGTTGACCATGGAAACACAAGTAAAATGCAGATTGACAATATGAAATCACAAACTTCTGTCGTTTTTCATATGTTGTGTCAGTTTAGTTTATTAAATGAAATGCCACCTAAAAAAAGTTAGGTAATGTAAGAGAGGTGTTGATTACCATAGCTGAATCCTGCAGTAGTGGGTGCAGGCTTCATTTTTGGAGTCACTGGATATCTCAGCCTTGTAACCAGACCTAAAAAGTTCAAACAAAGTTCATAAATGGATCAAGTCCTATCTCTGAAATAGCATAAAGCAGTTTCAAAAATATGAATTATCCCCTATCTCATTTCAAACCCATGAAAGGATATTGATTTATCCTTTAGAAAGAAGATATAATTGATTTTTTCACAATGTTGTTTGTTTTTGCCAGTTCTTAAATAAATTAAAATGGGAATCACTGATGATGCTATAGCATCTGTAAAATTAAGAGCATGCATTTTGCTTGATAAGTTAGATACATTTTTATTTTTGAAATACTGAACATTTTGCAGCTAGCATAGCACCAGTTTTTCTTGAACAAGGTCTGCATTTACTGTAGTTCAAATGGAAAAAATCTGTAAAAGATGTATTGTCATCAGAAGTGTTATGATTTGTACATACAACTCCCATTAGCAATAAAAGGAATCACTTTCATCCATATTAGGTATCTGAGTATTCTTTTAAAATGTATTATGAAAAGACAAAGACTATGATTATAAATGAAAAATAGATAAAGTAGAGGAAAGAAAGGAAATTTAAAAAAAAAGAAAAGCCAAGCATTGTTATCTTTTGGGGAACCCTGCATTTAGGCATTTAGCTTGGTGCCAAATGTAGTATTTGACTGCAGAACTAGTTATATATTTTACTGAGAACAAAACTGTGCATGTTTAATAGATAACAAAACATATTTGGGTACTTGTCAGAGGGCCACTAGTCAACCTGAATTTAACATAAAAATATTTCAAATCTAAACTGGGATATATAAATATATCTCCCTGGCGCGCTATTGCAGGGAATCAGTTAGACAGGCCAAGGCAGGGCTTGAGCTCAGGCTAGCTTCAACAATCAAGGACAATAAAAAGTCCTTCTTCAGGTATATAGCGGGCAAAAGGAAAGTTCAGAGCAACATAGGGCCCCTGCAGGACAAATCAGGACAGTTGACGCGGGGAAAAAAGCAGAGCTCTTCAATGAGCTCTTCACTTCAGTATTTCTAAGTACCGACCAAGCCAATTCCCCCACCTTGATCACTGACGGACGTCCACATGGCACCAGTCCACCTACGGTTAGTTCTGAAATAGTTAAGAAGCTCCTGAAAGAGCTGGATGGGTACAAGTCAGCAGGCCCGGATG
>NW_005841920.1:573875-579158 GCF_000455745.1 Alligator sinensis
AGAGGGATCTTGGAGTCATAATTGACTCCAAGATGAACATGAGCCGGCAGTGTAACGAGGCCATCAACAAGGCCAATCGCATCTTGTCGTGCATTAGCAGGTGCATGACTAATAGAACAAAGGAGGTGATGCTCCCCCTCTATGCAGCACTGGTCAGGCTGTAGTCGGAGTACTGTGTCCAGTTTTGGGTGCCGCACTTCAAGAGAGACACAGGGAATCTGGAGAGGGTCCTGAGGAGGGCCACTCGCATGATTAGTGGCCTTTGGGAAAGACCCTACAGGGGGAAGCTGAGAGAGCTGAATCTCTTCAGCCTTCACAAGAGACGGCTGAGGGGAGATCTTGTGACCACCTATAAATTTATTAGGGGAGGTCAACGGGGACTAGGTGACGCGCTGTTTACTAAGGCACCCCAGGGAGTGACTAGGAATAACGGGTGTAAACTAGTTGAGAGTGGATTTAGGTTAGATATTAGGAAGAAATTTTTCACAGTAAGGGTGGCCAGGATCTGGAATGGGCTTCCAAGAGAGGTGGTGCTTTCACCTAGCTTGGAGGTCTTCAAGAAGAGGAGGCTAGATAGTCACCTGGCTGGGGTCATCTGACCTCGGTCCTCTTTCCTGCCAGGGGCAGGGGGTCAGACACGATGATCCATTATGGTCCCTTCCAACTCTACAATCTATGAATCTATGAATCTATGAGGGGATGACCACAGTCTGGAAACGAATGAAGAACATTTAATTACTTCCATTTCCACGCACTGTGCCGGATACCAAAGTGCACACTTAATGATTAAGTGGATTCTGGCTGCACAGCCACAGGAACTTAACCCCAGGTGCCAGGACGATCCTTTTGTACCACATGGCTGGTGTTGAGTTTCCTAAATTAAATCACTCTTAAGGCTGGCAGAAGGGTTGTGCATTGGGCATCAGTGTACAAATTCTAGCTGCCATCTGAATAGGTTATTAACAGGCATCACCTAAAACCTTCAGGCTTATGCTGAAGAAATCAGTGAGCAGTATCAATGGCAAGAGCGTGTACATCTGCTGTACCTCTCTGGCTTCCTGTATGTGTGTCTATAGTTCCTGCCATTCTTTAAAGCAATCATTTAATTGGGGTCTAAGGAATTTTATTCCCCATTCCTAAAATGGCATGACCTCCCATAACAGACACATACAGCAGGTAATGCAATTTTGGGAATAGGGCATAACATTCCTCAGACCCCAATCATACAACTGCCAGCTGCCACTGCATGGGAAGCCCTGCATCAGGAACCCAAGGCTGTTCCCTGCCCAATCCTGATGGCAGGGCTTCCCCATGTGACAGGTTGTCTGCTTTGCACTGCAGCCCATGCTTAAGCAACAAGGCAAGGCTGTTTGAAGTGGTATATGCAGATGGGGAGTAGGAAGCTCCAGTCATGTCACATATCAGTGTGGGCCAACCCTTTTGACAGATGTGCTACAAATTAGCCCCACACCTTCCCCAAGTGCCACTTCAATCCTTTTCCCTTACCCAATATACTGCTCAGCTTTCTGGTTCCCAACCAAGCTGCTGCTCTGCTTTCTGTTTCCTGCCAGATCTGATACTCTGCCTTATACTTCCTGCCCTATCTGCCACTGTGCTGCCCATTCCCTCCCCAACATACCACATGCCACATGCACAGAAGCTGCCCATACCAAGTGTGGCACCTATGCCACAGGTTGGCCACCTCTGCCATAAACGTAATGCCTGCCAAGGCTCTAAACCATAGCCAAGGCATCTAACCCACTGGGAAGCAAGCTGATAGGAGATATAAAAAGCAGTCAAAACTCAATAGAAGGAATATAGCAATGACTCCACATATTTTAGAACAAACCTTAAAAACTTGGAGTAGGAGGGCAACTATTTAAAAACTGCATCCCTTTCCTATCCAAACCAGCTTCCATTTAATTTAATCAAACCAAATATTTACCTGCTGCATTATGTTTATGATACTCAATTATCTCTGGAATGGAGTCAAAAAGATGTTTTTCTGCTAGGTAGTACTGCTTCGGTGACATCGCTGTTTCTTTTATATGGTAGTGTCTTATTCCTGATGAACCTTCTCTAAAGAAACAAAAATTAAAATGCAATGAGAGGTACATGTTAAATAAGAAATGAAACAATGTTTCATATACTGGATGATAAATATTGTCCAGTAACTTTCATAAATTATACTTTATGTAGCTTTGCAAGATGGATAACTAGGAACAAATGGTATACTTCTGCTGTATGCCCCATACAACAAATGCAGACAGCCATGTGATTATGATCATGGCCTTACTCATCTGTTCCTGCTCTGTCTGTGCCCAAACCCAACAATTAGAGTAGATGGAAGACATGCTCAGGGCCCCTCTAAGCTGTCTACCCTGCCTTAATGCTAGATTTGAGAATGGGGGAATTGGGCCAAGTGGGTTGGGTTTGTTTCTCACTGCCTTTGGCAAGGAGGTATTATAGACAGATACCCTTTTGGTGTCGACACATTTGCACTGCCCCCAATGTGCAAATTGTGCATTAAAGACCAAAAACCCCATAAAATTAAGCCAAAACTTTGAAGATTCATGTCTAAACTAGTAAGTTACCTGAATTTTAAGAAGGTTCTATGTAATTTACTTCCAACTCCAGTAAAAATCATAAGTGTTCAACACTTTGAAAAGGGAACCAACCTTAAGCATTCACTTTCTAAAATTCTGGTTTTGTTTCTTTGTTGAAGTCTTTCAGTCCATGCATCTATGCAAACCAAATTAAAACAAAAGAGGGCATGGCCCACTGCCACTGTAACTTACCCTCCAAATTTTGTATACAGGGACACAGTATACAGTCCTGGCTGACTTGAGTCTCTCACCACAAAGCCACCTTCTTTATCCTAAAATTCAAATACAATGATGTTATGCCTAAAGCAGTTTACTGTATTTCTTCACAGATGTGCTCTCTGTTATCTCTGAGTCAAAATTAAATGATCATCTTATTAATAAAAGAAGCTACTATGAGTGAATGCATTTACCAATTCTGTGCTAGGTAAATGCATGTTCCAATAATGTAAGTACTCACCTCATTTCTAAGGAGTTGTTCTGCTTTGCTTCTGTTCAGATTCCTGCAATACCATCTGAACAAAAAAGATGACAAAAGTATTAAGTGTTTAAAATGTTTTTTAATTTTAAAAAAATCACATAAAAACAGAGCATAATATACTTACTGAGAGAAGTTAAAGTGATTCAGCATATTGTGTGATGTGTAAGGAAAAGAGCTAAATCTATTGAACCATAATGAATTTGCAAAACAATGGTTCAGCCATTATCACATTCTGTAGTGTACAGGCAAAACAATATTCTGAAATTAATCCAATGAGATCCTACAGAAGCACAGAATCCAATAAAGCCCAGAATATGACTCTCTGCAACAAAAATACCAGTCAAGAACATGTTTTTTACAGATATCATTTTAATGCATGCCCTAAATAATGGCAATCTGAAAAATGTCAACTGCCTTTTGAACACACTGTATAAGCACTAATCATATAGAGTGTGGACCAATTTAGCAGTTATACCAAAGACAAACTATATGAGTGTAAGCTGTTCCAGTATCAAATATATCTGTTCCTTTGTATGCTCCTATAGCCTGCATCCAAACAAGCACAGATGTGTGGTATGTAGCACTGCAGACCCATCTGCAGCACCACACACTGCACAATGCAGGCATTCCCTGCACTGCTGCCTTGCAGTGCAGGGGGCAGGGAAGGGGGGATTGACCCCAGGAGATCCCAAGGTCAAAAAAACCCATGCCAAAAAAAAGCAGGGTAGTGCACATGGCTGCAGGACATGCCACCCAGTACTGGAGCCTGACCAGCTCCAGCTGCCAGCCAGGCTGCCAGCTGCAGGAGCACTATGGCTGTGGCTCCCCAAGGCCCCCAGGTAAGCATTTTGGGGCCAGCACAGTTGCTGGCCCCAGCCTCCCCTATCCCACTTAGGGTAACCTGCTGTGTGCCAGAGCATGCATGGCACAGGTTTTCCTTAAGGACAAGTAGCAGCAGCACAATGTGTACTGCTGCTACTTGCCCCCAGAGAAACAAACGTTCATGCTCATCTGGACATGGCCATACTGTTATAAATGGAGTTAAGCCACTATAACTGTATATTCAAGTTTAAAGTTAGTAGCTCAGCCCACTTTATACCTGTATAGGATCAGACAGATGTAACAGATATTTGGGATCAGCTGATGCACACTTATGGCCAGCAAGTCCCCTGCCACTTCTTGTTTAAAATGGTTTGAAATTACATACACTACAGCCCTAGTGAGTTCACTGATAGATTGCTTTATAAATCAATGAAAATTGTGAGCCTGATTTTTAGCTGTAACTGATGTACGCAGAAAGCAAGTCAGGAGTCAAGTAATCAATCCTTCTACCAGGCTAGAACAAGCAAAGGGCAATTCAAATGCATGCCATTTTCAGATGGTCCCTAGCTGTTAAAAAGACAGCAGGGAATCAGTATGGCATAGAAGCAGCCAGGTACATCCCCTGCTACAATGGCAGTTGTTTGGGAAGTAACATTCAAGCTTCTACATCAATTCTACAACACCAGAGGCACTCTTGCTCCCTGAATTGGTTACAAAATCACAAGGATAAGACAGGCATGTTGTGATATACTAAGGCTAGAAATATACATCATCAAAAGAAGTGGATCAGCTGTGCCAGGATGCCTTCTGGCACAGCTGATCCATTTCACTGGGTGAAACACACTTTGACTGTTGTCCTGCCCATTGATGCTGTGGGGCAAACAGGTTATATGTTCTTCTGGAATTCCTGTGCAGGAGTGGGCCCCCTCAAGCCCAAGGAATTCCTACACAGCTTTCTCTGTGTAAAGCAAGACACCTGAGGGAATCTCTGTATGCAGGTGAAAATGGAGTTTCTTGTGCTATATTTATGGTGATACAAAGACAAGGAAAGGCAACATCTGTTTCTACCCTAAGTGGCTTCAACAGACAGGGCAACTCAATTACTTCCTAATCACTTTATCCAGCACAGATCTGGGCAAGGTCAGAGTGACAGCTTCAAAAACCAGACAGCAATATGCTCTGGAAGAGAATCAGTAACCTCAGCTAACAAAGATTAACAAATAAAACAACAACAACAAAACCCTGTCTTCACCCAGAAACTAGAAATGGAAAGAAGAAAGTTTTTTGGAGCAGAGCTTTGAAAATATGGAAATATAAAATGTCTTTACAGACTTAAATATTCTTTTCTTATGGTCTGAGTTTATTTAAAATGCAGGA
>NW_005841920.1:579189-589188 GCF_000455745.1 Alligator sinensis
GAATGCATATAAAACATGATAATTTTATGCCTGTTTTTACTCATGACCTGAAGTTTCAATATTTAAAAAATCATTTTAAAGTCAGATTAGTGGTGACATTCATAACAGTATACATTTCTATCTTTCTGTGTCTTGTAATGAGCTCAAAATTACCCATGTTGTCCAAAATCAGCAAGAGCCTGACATTAATAAAAGCCCAGTAGTACCTTCAAGATTGTTTTGGCTTATAAACTGATTAAATGTGCTAATGTTTAAGCTACACACAGAGTTATCTTTTGAAGTTTGAACTTCTTGGTCTGGAATCTCTGGTCTGGTATGTTTACTTTGTTCTGTTAACAATCTTTGCTTGGGCACAAAGAGAAGAGAACACAGATTTACTCAAACTGTTCATCACGGGGGCACAGAAGGGAATTGGTGAGGTTTTATTCACCAAGGTGCCCCCGGGGGTTACAAGAAATAATGGCCACAAGCTAGCAGAGAGCAGATTTAGACTAGACATTAGGAAGAACTTATTCACAGTTCGAGTGGCCAAGGTCTGGAACGGGCTCCCAAGGGAGGTGGTGCTCTCCCCTACCCTGGGGGTCTTCAAGAGGAGGTTAGATAAGCATCTAGCTGGGGTCATCTAGACCCAGCACTCTTTCCTGCCTATGCAGGGGGTCGGACTCGATGATCTATTGAGGTTCCTTCCGATCCTAACATCTATGAATCTATGAATCATGTCAGATGACAGTACTTTCAGATGACCATCAGACCATTGACTACACACAGTTTCATTACAGATGAAGGTCGTTTAATGTGTCTCTTAATCTATCAATATTTTTGCTGTTGACTGACTGAAAACTACATTCCTGATTCTCCTACTCACCTCACTGTAAATCAGGATACATACCTGTGACAACAATACAGGTGAGAGGAAAAACAGGAAAAAATATGCACATATTTAATATATTTTCACAAGGTCCATCTTTGAACTCAATTTCATAACCTATAATTTATACAGAATTTTAAATATGGTTTTCTTGCATTTGCTAATACTTAATGTTTATTGTCTTCTATTTTCTATTTTTATGAAAGTATTCACTTACTCATATTGGTCAAGGTTGTTGGACTTCTTTCCTGTCACATAATTGCTTGGAATGTATCCTATATTTCTAGAAAGAGAGAAACATTGCACAGTAAATTTTAATCATGATATCATCTAAAAAAAGAAAAAGAAAATTCATGTTTCATCTACTAAAAAGAAGTCACCTGTAATTGTCTACCTTATTAATGACCAATTCAAATTCTCATTAGAGAGAGAGGTTTTTTTTTTACCCCGACTCATTTTCCTTGCATCTAATGAAGTTGCAATGTATACAGAAGTGTCCAGGTTTAAGTTCTGAGTCTAACTACTCCTCCTGTACAAGAGCCAGCAAAGGGGAGCAATATGAATAGCCATGCTAGCTCTCTACTTTGGCTGCCCCCTACTTCATTACGAGAAATAGTCTCTAAACAGTGCTGTCAGAAGAGATGAGGTGCTTATTGTTCCTAAAATACATATTACCACAACCACCGTACTGCGATTTACTAACACAAAATTACCCTGAACTATTTTTTTCACCAAGGAACTGGTGAATTTTGGAGCATGAAGATTCTCATTAAGACCAGTGCAAGATGTCTGAAATAACTTCCAAATACATAGGAAAAGCTTTCTGATTTTTTTAACCTATAAAAATGAAAAAGTTGGTAAAATTTAGTTAATGCCTAACAGGAAACCTATGCATACAAATCACCAACTCTACAGAATGATCCCAGAGTTAGTACAGAGCCTCTTAGCTTTAGGGAGTTCTAGACAGGCATAAGGTCCTGATCCATGCAGAATCCAGGATTGGAGTCCAAGATCAGATATAGATCACTAAATTATACCCAAATTCTATGTCCATCATTCTTGATTTTTTATATATATAGGACAAATCAACCTAAAATTATAGTTAGGGGGTAGCCTTATTTACACCATGATGGGTGGAAATGCTGCTTACCCATGTTTATCTCTTGCTTTCCACCAATGCATGTCATTTTTCTCTGTTATTGTATATTCTTCACCTTTTTCCAATCTTAAATCATGATGTTCTGCAGGCAGAAAATCATACATTGCTACTACTATTTCTTCCTCCTCTTCATCTTCACTTTGCTCAGGTGGGGGAACAGGTGGTGGAGGCCTCCGCTGAAACTGATATAAAATTATTAGTGTTCCATTGTACACAAGCAAAACACTGTAACAGACAAAGACTAGACTAGTTCTGTGTCAGTTTAATAACCTACTTTAAGAAACTCCGCTAACCCATTCAATACATATTTTTAAGTAAAATTTTTTAATCATGTTAAATGACAATTTAATTTTTAATTCACAGATTCATTATATAAGGGCCCAATCCTACAAATACTTATCACCCACAATAAGGCTTTGACGTTGTGAACGGCCCAGTTAGTGTCAGGAGGGTTTTCAAAGTCATAATTGCTGTGGGCTCAAACCATTTCCTGCTACAGTCTGTGGAAAATGCATGTATGTTGATACACAGTAGAAGCTGAAGCTGGCTCTATGGCACCGCTTCTCAACCTTTTAAGACTCTAGGCCCACCTCCATAGATTTTCAGAATGTAGTGGCATCCCCTTTAAAGAGTAATTTATATTTCAGAGTGCTTACTTTCTTGTACCCACAGCACCCTTCAAAATATCTCTCAGTGTAGCAAGGCAGGCAGCAGTGGGTAACGTACCCCTGATAGCTTGAGGGAATGGTGGTACAGTGCCCAGCAATGGCAGGGGCTGCTTGTCGGGGCAGTTTGAGGAGCTTGGGGTGGGTCATTAGTACCCGGAAGGAGGCCCTTGTCCCTGAAGGAGGTGGAAGGGGATAACAGTGGTCACTGAAAGCACAGACTGGTGCCAGATCAGGGTGGTGGGGGCAGAACCCTGCTGTACTCTGCTCTTTCTGCCTCTTTCCTGCCCCCAACTCCACATCTGAGGGGCTGAGCATGGCCTCTGCTGCTGTGACAGCTCCTCTGGGGACCTGAATGCCAGTGACTAGAGCCTCTGTTCCCCAAGAGAGAAGCTGAGCTAAAAAAAGCACAGCCCCAAGTCAGAGTGCACCACTTGAAACACAGGGGCAGTCAGCACAAGGTCTGCCAGCAGGGAGGAGCTGCACTTTTCAGCTTGGCTCCTTCCCCCGCTCCTGGAGCTGGAATATTGCCAGAATGCTGCAGCAGGCAGAGGATGCTTTGTGTGTGGAGAAGCCAGCATTTACCTCCTCTCACAGAGGCCAGGTACTATGGCTTCCTTCAAAGGATTTCATGGCACCCCAGTTAAGAATCCCTGTTGTATGGGTCTAAACCAAAAGCCCACTGTAGTCAACAGTGCTTTTATATTGACTTCAGTCAACACTTACAGGAATGGATCATCAGCATATAATGAATTAAGTATAATGGAACTAAATACTGTATTTAAAATATTTCTCAATCAACTACATTAAGCTATTCAGTGTTCTAAAAATTCTACCAACCTTATTTTTTATTGGTAGTGGAGAAGCAGAATTCCTTATACCTAAAAGAAACACAGTGGAAGGAATATGTTACACTTATAGATCCATTGATTAATGATCATTATAAAACATTTTTAAAATTCAGATAAAATGTTAATATCTTAGTCAGCCTTCTTGTTAGTATAAATGTCACGGTCACAGAAAACAGGACCCAGCTCTGTAAAACCATACTTAAGACAAAAGGCTAAATCTAGTATGGGTATTAATGCCAGATCTAAAAAGAGACTTGTATTTAAAGTGCAACTTAGGAGGAAGTTATGTACCTAAGCCCAAGAACAGGATTCACAAAACCCTCTGCCTACTCATTTAGACACACAAGAAAACATAGGTGCTATAAATCTAGCTTCAGCACCATCCTCTTAGGTGTCCAGTCAAATTTTTATGGCTGCACACATGCCAAACAGAGGTCCATGCCCCTTGTGGTGCTGTAAGTGCCCAAATTTGTTCCTATGACATAGGTGGTATGAATTTGTATCACTATTTTGCAGCAGACGTCTGTTTGATTTATGGCAGGAGAGCATGGGCAGCCCAGAGCCGCCTACACTCTCCAGCCATGCCAGGAAAGTGTTCCCGGGGCTTCAGGGGCCTGATCCTGCATACAACGTGAATTCTCATTCTCGGGGCATGCAGATTTCTGCTTCTGAAGCACCAGGAGCACCTGCCCAGGTTCTCCCATTTACAGAGGTATATCCCAAGTCAGACTCTCCAGATGCACAACTCTGGAAATGGGGAAACCAAAGGTCTCCCCTTTTGTAGAGATGTGTGCTCAGACAACGTGATTTAGGGTGCGTCTCTGCAAATGGAGAAACTCCAGGCTCCCCTAAATGCAGACACACACTGGGAATTCCCTGGGTGCTCCTCTGCTAGGGAGGAAACCTGGGGTTCCTCCATTTGCAGAGATGTATCCAAGTGTTGGATCCAAGTATCCAAGTATCCCAGGAATGGCAGGGGCCCAACCCTGCAGGTCAGCTGGTGATGCCTGGTTTGACCAATGAAGCAGATCAGCTGATCCACTTTATTTGGGGATGTCTGTTTACATCCTAAGGTTAGTTGAGATTTACATATTAGGTGTCCCTGCACCCAAGTTCACTGAGGGGCCTAAGCAAGTAGGTGCATTCAGCTCAGCACACTGATGACAATGAGTTCAGTACCCACAGCAATATCCACTCACAAGTATTGCAGGTGACCGTGGTAACCCTGTATTCAACATCTGGCTTAGAGTACTTGCTCAGAAAGTGAAAGAGCTTGGTTTTTAGCCCTCCTCCAACTGTGGAAATTCAACCCATATCTTTAACCTCAAGTGCCTAGCTAGTAGGCTAGACTGGGCTGAGCTAAGGCACCCTATATCCCCTGTTGAAGCTGGGCCACTGTGCAGGAAGGTATGCATGAGTGAGGGCCAGAAGGAGAACAAGCAAAAGAGAGGGTCGCTATAGCTTAACGGTTAGGGTATATCAGCATTTATAATTTCTCTGAGTGAGCAAAGTCCCATATTTTGATCCCCTCTTCCAGGTCTGTTTCTCTATTTTACATCTAATAGTCACTGGATAAAATACAGGAAGAGTCCTGGAAGCAGAGACGGGTTCCAAAAGTGAACATTTACATAATGCCTAAATTATACATGATCAAACTATAACTAGGGAAACAAGACAAAATTTCCTTACATATATTGATCCTGGTTTTCTTATTTCATTTTCATACTGGTACAGTTATATTGGCCTGGGAACAGTTGTTCTTGATTTATATCACTCAGTGTCTGAAGTCATTTATTTGATTTGTAAAGCTGAATAAAACTTCACAGCTTCTTTTTTTTTTTTTTTTTTTAGTATAAAATGCAATTTTAGGTCAACTGAAGTATTTTGTGACTGCGTCAATTTTTTTCTGAATTATTTCAGTTGGAAAAACACAGAATAATTTCAGAAAAAAGTCAAAATATTTCCCTCAACATTTTTTAATGATATGCCTTTTCCCCCCAACCCAATTTGAAATGTTTCAATTTGAAGTTTGCTTCAGTTTTAATAAGACAAGAGTTTTAACATCCACTTACTGTTTTCAAAAAGGTTGTATTTTTCACAGCCAGGTGCACATTTTTCTGTTTGTCTGCAACACTGATAAATCCCCTCTGTCCAGAATTTAGGATGATACTTTACCATTATGTTGTTGTTGTTCTTTATTTCTATAAAAACAAATGGTATATAAATTTAAAGTACCAAACCTTTTCATAAGAATGATTTCATATTATTCATACATAGTACTGTAATACTATTAATATGGGGCATAACAATAACTCTTTTGTTACTTAAACTAGTATAACTATTCTTCAGGTATGCATTCTGTGTTAACATGAATGTCATACAGTGATAAGAGAGAACTTCCTTAGGATAATACAGCACCCAAGAACACTTTTAGGAGGCAAGATTGTTATAGCAAAGTGTATGCTTAACAATTAACTTTAGTGGAGTTGGATAACAAAGTCTTGCATTTTAGGAGAGAACACTTGGTTTGTGAACTTGGGCTAGGGACAGAAGTTACACCTAAACTAGTCCTCAGACACTAGTCTAAACCTATAACAGAACAGAAGTTCAGTGCACATAAACCAGTTTCAAAACGGCGGGATCTGGTTTAAGATAAGCCTGGTTGAATGTAGTAACAGACTTAACTGATTTGGGTCAAACTGGTTTATGAAACTTCTATCCCAGACCCCTTCCTGGTTCAAGTTAAATCAGAGTCCCCCAGCTTCCCAGCATGCTTTCTAGCCCTGGGCTGGGCTGGGCTGGGCTGGGTGGGCTGTCTGCTCCAGGAAAGAAGGGGGAAGCGGGGGGTGGGGACTGCCCCTCCCCAGGCAAACCCCAGCTGGTATCTGGGACCAGGGAAGGGGTTAAATTTCCCTTCCCCCAAGTACAGAGCTTCCCTGCTCTGCTAAAAATGTACTGCTGGCTTGCAACTATGAACTATGAATCCCAGAGGCACCTGGAAGCAGGAAGAGGAAGTGATGAGCAACCATGCAGAGTTCTGCTGCTGTGAATCTGGACTGCAAATCCCAGAGACCTTGGGGCCAGCAGGAAGAAGCAGCAGCAGAAAGCTGGCTATATTCTAGAGAGTTGTGCTGTAGCACACTCCGGTTTCTGGCCTGAGCCACTGCAGGCATATGGCTGCTTTTCCTGAATCAAAAGTGACTGTATGTCCAGCTGTTTCTCAGTTTAATCTCTGCAGTTTAGACTAACCTGCAAAGACTGAATCAATTCAGCCCTGAGCTTTTTGACTATCTGTACTTAGCCTTGGTAGCAGATATTTATGTTTGTACTGTGCAATGGAGTCCTGCTCTAAGATTTAGGTTGCTGGGTGCTACCATAATGCCAGTAATTCCAGGATAGCTTTAATTATGATAAGCATCATAGCGTAGCATGTCACAAAATCGCATGACAACAGAAAAAGGCAATATAACTAAATGATTTATCTAGTCAAAGTATAGTTGTGCAGTTTCTGAAGACCTTTAGGGCCTTCATTCTAGAAACATAAATCTAACAGACAAGTGAGGAGCAAGACCAACAAGGATTATATCCTCTTTGTTCTCACAGGGACCAACTTTATTGAACTCAATCTGAACCTTTACTTGTACTAACTATAAACAGCTTTAAACTATAAAGTTGTACTGTACTATAAAAACTGTGCTGTATTGTACTATAAACTATTTACTTGTACTATAAACAGCTGTTTTATTTTAGAAAAAGTTCCTAAAAGAAAAAAAGTGACCTTCCAACTTGTGTCTGCTTTAGCAGAGACAATGGGAATGGTGTCTACAGCAGTGAAGACCTTTAGAAACATTCTGCAGAGGCTAATTTTTCATTACCTTTTATAAACACTCCTATATATCTGTATGCTTTACTATACCTGAAATGTGTGATTACAGAGTGCATAGTCTGCCTTGGATAATTTGGCATATGCTATGGTAAACTAAGGGCCAGATGGTATATGTATAAAATTAAGGTACAACTGAAGTCTCACTGTTCAGGGTAGCACAAGGGCTGTTCCTTCATAAGGATGTGCAATACCCCCAGAGAGGCTAATAAGGTGGGCTAATAGTGCTGCAACCCTACTGAGCAGCTAAATAGGTAGGAGCTTACAGCTGCTCACAAAGGAGTTTGGTGGGCACCAGCAAGTACTCTGCCTTTATGTACTTGGGAACCTCATTAGTCATTCTGCTTCATTTGACCCAGTTGTTTCACACTGCCCCCAGTTCAAGGCTGGCTGCACTTTACAAGTATGACTGAGCCCTAGGTGAATGTAGTTATATTAAGAAGGCACATAGATATGCACTGATATAGGCTAACTAACCAAGATATATACAGAGCACAAGCTTTCATGGGCTGGAGCTCACTTCATCAGATAATGTGTAGTTATGAGTCAGAATACATGGTCACACAATTTGTACAACAAAAATTCCCATATGGGATACCCCTTAAAACAGGAAAGAATCCAACAAGCACAAAACTAGTAGAGCTAGATTCTATGTCTCCATCCCTTCACACCCACAGTGAAGGATATCAGAGAAAAGTAGAACTGGAAGAGGCCTCCAAAGGTCATCTAGTACAGCCCCCAGCCTGAGGCAAGATCATCGCTATCCAAACTATCCTATACAAACCCTTGTATAATCTATTACTAAAACTACACAAGCAACCTGTCACATAACCACAAGACATAGCACCCTAACCTCCCACAGGTAAAGCAAGAGTAAAAGGATAACCAGAGAAAAATAGGACCCATATTTCACAGTAATATTTTAATAGAAATATATTTTACAATAATATGTAAGCATAAATGTGTGTTAAACAGATGATCAATAGCATTAACATATATAATATTCTCTAATGACTTAGCAACTTGCACAATATCATAAGGCCAAATTCTGTTTTCTATTATGCTGTTTAAACTGAGAACAATTCCAGTGGAATACATGAGGTTATTTCATTTTGGCAATGGTCCAATTGAAAGCAAAATATTGTTGCATGTGATGTGAACCCAGCTGGTATTGCCCAACACACTTATCACCCCAAATTGTCCATAAGATATATTTTTCAAAGTGTTACCTCTAAATGTTTCAAATATTATCTTTAAGCAACCTTCATTACCTTCTTTCAGATTGCTCACCCATTGATCCCTACTTTGTGCACTGGGTGCAAAAATATACAGTGTATTAGAATCGTATACAACCTGAAAATAAGCAAAGACATATTTATACAGAAACAATTTGAACTTGTTTCTCAATAAATAACACATAGAACAAAGCAAAACCATAAGCTCTATTTACTTTTTCTCAGCAAAAACCATAAGTTCTATTTACTTTAGACTGAGTAAAATGCAAAATATGAAAAATATGAAAAGTGAAAGAACCATCCTACAAACCATCCTGATGTGCAGGAAGACTAGGAAGTAGACAAATTGGAGGACAGGACCACAACAAACCTCACGAAATTCAATAAGGAAAAGTGCATAGTCCTGCACTTAGGACAGAACAATCCCATGTACTGATACAGGCTGGGGACCAGGCACAGCTGGTGAACTCAGATTGGCGGGACAGTGGAGCATCCCATGGGAGCAGGACGGGTAGGGTGGTTTGCAGCCAGCCAGGAAGGGGGGTGTGGGGAGGCAGGGCTTGCAGCTGGCCCAGCACTCCAGCCAGTAACAGGGAAGGCTGCAAACCTCCCCCACCATGGCACGTTCCACTGCCCCACCAGCCTGACTTCACCAGTCAGGCTTTCTGCTGGGGACCAACTGGCTAAGCAACATCTCTGCAGCAAAGGACCTGGGGGTTATAGTGGACAATAAGCTGAATATGAGTCAATAGTGTGCCCTTGTTTCAAAAAAGGCTAATAGTAGGGCTGTGCAAAGCTTCAGTAGCTGACTCGATTCAGAGGAGATTCGGTCCAATTTGGTGGCCAAATCTCCAAATTGAATCAGGAGACCAATTAAAGGGTCTGAACTGAATCAGAAGCCTCCAAATCAATTCGGAAAAGATTTGGCACTGCTTCAGAGATTCGACCATAAACTAAACAGACAGCAGTCCTCACCACGCTGGACACAGCTGCCTCCAGCTGGTAAGTGTGTTGGGGTAGGTGGAGGGAGGAAGAAAGGGGCATGGCAGAGGGAGGGATTGGGGCTGGCTAGGACAAGCTGGGGCAGGGGGGCCTGGGAGTGGCAGTGCTGGGAGTGGGGGCTATGCCCTGCTGTCACTTGCCCAGCCGGGACAGGAGAGGTGCGATGCAGGTGATGCATCCCCCAAGTGGCAGCAGGGCATAGCCCGCCGCTTGCCCAGCCAGGGAGGGGGAGCACGGGATGCAGACACTGCCACCGCTTGCCCAAACAGGGTAGGCAGGGGCGTGGGGGGCACAGGATGCAGGCATGACAGCATTGGGAGCAGGGGCTATGCCCTG
>NW_005841920.1:589304-599077 GCF_000455745.1 Alligator sinensis
TGCAGGCAGCTGTGTCCAGCGTGGTGAGGACTGCTGCCTGTTTAGTCTATGGCCGAATCTCCATAGCTGATTTGGCTGGATTGAAATCAGGACACTGATTCAAAACTCCCAGTTGTCCCTCTGATTTGGCTGAATCTGAATCTGAAGCGAATACTTCCCGCTTTGTCTAGGCCTAGCTAACAGCATATTGGGCTGGATTAATAGAAGTGTTGTCAGCAGATCAAGGGATGTGATTATTCCCCTCTATTTGGCTCTGGTGAGGCCACATCTGCAGTACTGTGCCCAGTGTTGGTCCCCGCACTACAGAAAGGATTCTGACAAACTGGATAGAGTTCAGCAGAGGGCAACAAAAATGGTTTGGAGGCTGAGGACACAATTTATGATGAGAAAAGGCTGAAGAAACTGGGCATATAAAGTCTGGAGAAGAGAAGACTGAGGGGGCATTTAATAGCAGTCTTCAACTGCCTGAAACGTGGTTACAAAGAGGATGGAACTAGACTGTTCTTAGTGGTGGCAGATGACAGGACAAGGAACAATGGCCTCACATTGCAACAAGGGAAGTTTAGGTTAGATATACAGAAAAACTCTCTCACTAAGAGGGCAGTAAAGCAGTAGAACAGGATCCCCAGAGAGGTTGTGGAATCTCCATCCTTAGAGGTTTTTTAAGACCTGGGTAGAGAAACCCTCGACTAGGATGATCTTGTTGGAGATAATCCTACTTGAGCAGGGGGTTGGACTTGGTGACCTCCTGAGGTTCCTTTCAACCCTAATTTTCTATGGTTCTAAAATCAAATACTCTAATTTATGATTAAAACAATTTGTGTGTAATTCAAACCATGCACATGAATAACACATGTAAAATGACACAATTGTATTGAAAGGATTATATTCTATTTTACATAAACCAAATGATCTTACCTGAAATGGATATTTGTTTTGACAGGGAATAACGCCATCATTCTTCACAATCTCAACACATTTGATTTTTGCAATATCAACTGATCCCTTCCTGTATTTTTTCTGTTATAAAAATAAGAAAGAAAAGTAGTAAGATACAAGTGAAGATTGATACATTTAGGGCCTCTTCTCCCATTCATGGGACTAGCAGAGGAAGCCCCACCTCATTGCCATCTTTCAAAATTATGAAAGCTACTATATGACACCATAATCTAACAAAACCTCAATGTCTAGTTTATATCATTATTAAGATATTCAATGAAGACACTTGATGCAGAAACTGTTCAGTTCTGAAGCCGTAACGCAGTTGTAACTCAGACTCACCAAAAAAATACCTACTAGAATCAGGAAATAACTTGTACTTCTTAAGAGCCGAATCACATTATCAGGAGGGTCAAGAAGAAAGTAACCTGTGTGCCTATTTTTGATCATTTGAAAAACTGTGAGTAGACAACATAATAAAATAAATGTAAAACTGCTCTAAGAGAATGAGCAGAGTCAGCCCCTCAAACAACAATATACATTTGTTCTCACTGACCTTAAATTATAGACATTTTAACAAAGCTGTTGCATCTTTTTTTCCTAAAATGAGTTGAAGGAGAAAGATTGGGCACATCTCACCCTGTAAGGAACAAGGATTAGTTCAGCATTTTGCTCATAGAGGGCTCCACTTAACTCTGATGAGCAAGTGAGCAGAAAGTTAGAAAAGAAAGTGGTTTGAATGATGGTAGGTAGGGATCAGGGACAAGTACATCATGAGAAGACTATGGCAAAAGGTGGGCAGCAGGCTGAAGGCAGCAGCCTGGTGGTAGAAGTAAGGCTACAAACAGACATCGTTTGGTGACAGGATTGGCTGTGCTGAGATGCCCTAAGACAGTTGATCTGATTGACTGGCAGGTACAAACATCATCTGGGGCTAATGTCCAGCAGGATCAGGCCCCTGATGCTCTGGGGACTTTAGGGGCCTGAATCCTTTGGAACAACAGCCCCAGGTGCCTGGCTCCTACCCAGGGAACCCTGTCAGGTTCCCTTGCTCTGCAGTGTAAGAGAGACACCTGAGAATCACCTGCCCAAAGAGGCTGAAAAGCACAGGCAGCCCTGAGCTACAGGAATCATGCCATAAATTAGCAGGAATCCTCCCTGATAAAGTGCAACAAAACTGTTACAAGAAATCATTGCACAAACATTTTCGAGCACTTGGAGCAGAACAAAGATATCTGTTCACTCTCAACTTGTGCTGCCATAAACATGTTCATGGCAGCACAAGGGTGACATCTGTTTGCACTTTTAAACACTAAAGAAAACTTATCCTGAGAGCTGGGCCTGGAAGACAGAGAGACCAGCAGCAGATTACTCCTGACTGAAACTGCAACCATAAAGGGAATTTTTTTTTAAAATTAGGCATAAAGAGACACCACAGAACTGGACAACTGCTCAGTGACCAGCTTATTCTACAGGCGCAGAATTTCAGTTTATTCAATTTAATCAATTCAATGGGGAATGTTGAAAACAGACGGACTGATCACTACAGCACCTTCCTGCCAAAAATAAGAACACACACATTTCAAATCCCTGTTCTAAAGCACAAAGGCATTATATTTTCCAAATACAATTCTTCATGTTAATTTAGCATAGGTAGAACAACATTTTCCAAAATGTCTCACTTTGAAATGGCCCAACTGTTTTTGCTAAGACTTTCAAAAGAAAGCCAGCCTAAGATAAACCCCTGCCTTTGAGAATTTCAGCCTGAACAGTTAAAAATTGTCAAAAACATGCCCAACTAAAAAGTATGTCTTCTGAAGGGAAGTATCTATCTAAAGCATGCATAATAAAGTAATAGTTATATACCCAGTGAAAACCTGAAGGCTAGTCAGCATCTAAGTCCTTTACTACCTTGTCTTACTTTTACTCTTCTGGCTGTTACAAAGAGAACAAGGAGGCAAATTATTCTCTGCTCACACTTCACTGCTTAGCACCAGGAAGGAAGACAGGATGTTTAAGTCCAGATAAAGATATAAATATTTCCAAGAAAAGAAAAACAATAGAAATAGGATTATGCTCACTAGAAATTATAACAAATGGAACAAAGTCATGCAGTGACATTACCACTTCAGTTTTTACTGTGAAGCTATTTGAAGCTATCCGGATTTTTGCACTTAGAAATACTTTGCACTTAGTGGAACTTGGATTTTTTTATATTTACATAATTCATTTTTATTTTCACACAATATACACATAGGAACAAATATGATACATTACTTTGATTTCTTTTTGAAGCACCATATTTGATTGAATCCAAGACAAGGTGTCCCCCGTCCCCCCCACCAGCGCTTTACTTTAAACTTGGCACATTTCCACACTGAGTCCTGCACATGACCAGGAGAGGCAATACCTTTGTTGAACCTGGCTCGGCCAATGTCTGTAAGATTTGGCACTTAAGTGGGGCTTTTTTGGTGCTTTTTCTCTAATAGCTGGTTGAATCAGCTTTAGCTAAAAGCACCAAAAAGCCCCACTGAAGTGTCTGATTTTTGCAGATGCTATGGAGCTGGCTCCAACTAGCACACTGCTGCTTCTATGTTTTCGGGGTCCCTCCCAATGTCTGCAAGCAGCTTTTGTTTTCAAACATGTTCAATTTTCATGTATATACAGGGTACAATCCATCTCCCATTGAAGACAATGGCAAAGACAAAGGTAGCAGCACTGGGCCCAAAGAGCATGTTTGTTGTAAATCATAGGATATCTCTATTTAAAATAGATAACTTTACTCAAGATTCTGCAGAACTGATGTGATTACTTGGCACCCTTGCTTTTCCTCTAATCATTCATAAACCTATGTCTAATGAGTTGTTTAGTCTCACTGTGAATAACCACACTGACCTGAAACCATAGGAGGAAGGAGAAAAATTGGGGGGGGGGCTGAGTGTGCACCCCCCCCAGCAGGTAAATCTGTGGGGAAAGGGGCGGGGGGAAGGGAAAGGGCCAGGTTGGTGGGAGGAGCAGATCAGGGCTCTGCCCTGCACAGAGGACGCAGGGGGTGCGTGCATCCCTGGGTCTACGCAAGGCAGGGCAGGCTGCAGCTGCGGGCTGGGGTTGGGACAGTGCCGAGCTCTTCCTGGCAGGAGGGAGCTAGGCCGGGCTGTACTTGGGGCAGGCAGCGGCAGGCAGCAGCGGCACTGGAAGTGAGGCTATGCTCCCACCCGTAGCCCCGCTCCCAACGCCACCGCTGCCACCCACCCCAAGCGCAGCCCAGCTCAGCTCCCCGCCACCTGGAAGAGCCCAGCACTGCCCCAGCCTCAGCCTGCATAGAGTGGCAGGCCGCACTTCCATACACCCCTGCGCAGATCCAGGGCACATGACCCCATGCCTCCTGGGGTACATCTAGTAGCAGGGGCCATGCCCGCCCAGATGAGCTGCTGCAATGAGTTCCCTGCAGGCTGGCAAAGTTCCAGCCTGCAGGGAGCTGGGAGGAAGCAGAAGGAAGGCAGTGAGACAGGGGACACCATATGCATGTACAGTACATGCACATGGCCCCATGTAGCCTTGAGAGCAGCTCCTGCAGGTAAGATGGGGAGGGGGGGAAGAGGGGGATTGAGACCCCTGTAGGGAGGGAGCTAGGCAGCGCTGGGGTGCTTGGGGCCCAGGGCCACAATCTGTGGCTGCAGAGCCCCAGCAGGTAGTAGGACAGAACCTTGGGTGGCTCATCCGGGGGAGGGGGAGGGCCAGCTCCCTGCTGCCACATGCATGTCCCAGGGGCCACGGGAACCCACACCCCCCAGATCTGTATGGGGGGTAGCTGCTGGCTCAGGTGCTACTTTGAGGGGTGCAACCCCACGCTGCTGCCCTCACTGCAGGTTGGCATGAAGGAGGCATGTCCAAGGGCAATGCAGAGCTTGCAGTGGTGCAAAGATCCCTGCACAACCCTGCTGCTCCCTGATGCACTGGGTTGTGCCCGCTGGGCTGCGGAGGCTTGGGGACAGGGAAGCAAGGTGGCAGGGAACAGTGGGGCTGCACGGAGAACTTGCTTGCCCCACGCTACCCCGGGATGCGCCTCCTGTGTGCAGGGCTGCAGTGAGGGCAGCAGCGCAGAGCTGTGCCCCTCAAAGCAGAGGCAGGTGCAGGAGGTGCATCACCAGGGCAGCACAGGGTGAGTGGTGGCAACCAGCTGCTGTTCCCTGCCTCCCTCTTCTGGGTGCCTCTAGAGCCCAGCAGGCACAATCCAGTGCAGCTGGGAACAGCAGGGCTGCACAGAGAAGGTGCTTACCGCTTCTTGCCTCATGCTGCCCTGGCGACGCGCCCCTTATGCGTGCCACTGCTTGCAGCATGGAGCTCACAGCCTCTCCATGCAGCCTTGCTGTTCCCAGCTGTGCCAGGTCACACTCACCAGGCTATAGACCCTATGCAACCCTCTCCAAGTTGCGGGTTGCATTCCTGACCATGTGCATGCTGTGGCTGCATGCATGCATGCAACATTTATCAGGGACATTATCGGCTTTACTGGCCAAAAAAAGCCAAATTACCAATAATGTTATTTATTCATAGATTGTAGAGTCGGAAGGGACCCTGAAGGATCATCGTGTTCAACCCCCTGCCCCAGGCAAGAAAGAGGACTGAGGTCAGATGACCCCAGCCAGGTGCCTATCTAGCCTCTTCTTGAAGACCGCCAAATTAGGTGATAGTACCACCTCTCTGGGCAGCCCATTCCAGATTCTGGCCACCCTTACTGTGAAAAATTTCTTCCTAATGTCTAACCTGAATCTGCTCTCCACTAGTTTGTACCCATTATTCCTAGTTACTCCTGGGGGTGCCCTGGTAAATAGCTCCAATTCTCTCTTGTCATCCCTTGATAAACCTATAGGCTGCTACAATGTCTCCCCTCAGACATCTCTTGTGAAGGCTGAAGAGATCCAGATCCCCCAACCTCCCCTCGTAGGGTCTTGCACAGAGATCACTAATCATGTGAATGGCCCTCCTCTTGACCCTCTCCAGATTCAAAGCATCCCTCTTGAAGTGCAGCGCCCAAAACTGGACACAGTACTCCAACTGCAGCCTGACCAATGCCACATAGAGGGGGAGCATCACCTCCCTCGATCTGTTGGTCATGAATCTGCTAATGCACGATAAGGTGCAATTGGCTTTGTTAATGGCTTTGTTACACTGCCAGCTCATGTTCCTCTTGGAGTCAACTATGACTCCAAGATCCCTTTCAGCCGCTGTGCTGCTGAGGACTTCATCCCCCAACCTATAGGAGAGCTGGGGATTCCTCCTCCCTAGGTGGAGTACCTTGCATTTGTCTTTGTTAAATTGCATCCTGTTCCGTTCTGCCCATTGATCCAACCTGTCCAGATCGGCCTGTATCCGCTCCCTGCCCTCCGGTGTGTTAACTTTACCCCATAACTTGGTGTCATCTGCGAACTTGGACAGGGTGCTCTCCACACCCTCATCCAAATTGCTGAAGAAGATATTAAATAACACCAGTTCAAGGACTGAACCCTGCAGGACACCACTGCCCACCTCCTTTCAGGCTGAAAACAATCAATCCACCACCCCTCTCTGGATGCGGTCCCTAAGCCAGTTGGCCACCCACCTGACTGTAAGTGTACACTTCACAGCCTGCTAGCTTCCATATGAGAATAGGATGCAAAACTGTATCGAAGGCCTTCTTAAAGTCCAGGTAGATGACATCTGCCTCAGCTCCAATGTCAAGGCAGTGTGTGACCGGTTCATAAAAAGCTATAAGGTTTGTCAGGCAGGATCTACCTGTGACGAACCCATGCTGGTTTTCTTTCAGCATCATTTCCCCTGCTGGGCCTTCGCAAATGTTCTCTTTATTGATTTTTTCCAGTGTTTTTCCAAGGATGGAGGTAAGACTGACTGGCCCAAAGTTACCCGGCTCCTCCCTTCTCCCCTCCTTAAAAGTGGGCACCATGTTGGCCCTTTTCTAGTCCTCAGGGACCTGGCTGGAGCACCATGAGTGCTCAAACAGTCGTGCCAGCAGCTCAGCTATGACACTGGCCAATTCCTTCAGCAGCCGTGGATGGAATTCATCCAGGCCTGCTGACTTGTACCATCCAGCCCCTCCAAGTGCTCCTTAACTAAGACAGCACTAACCATTGGTGGTCTAGTGCCTCCCGGACATCTATCTATATTCAAACTGTGGGAATTGTCTTGGCCAGTACTTAGGAATACTGAAGTGAAGAACTCATTGAAGAGCTCTGCCTTCTTCCCTGTGTCAGCCACCAACTGTCCTGATTTGTCCTGCAGGAGCCCTATGTTACTCTGTGCCTTCCTTTGGCTCACGATGTATCTATAGAAGGACTTTTTATTGTCCTTGATTGTTGCAGCCAGCCTAAGCTCCAGACCTGCCTTAGCCTGCCTAACCGATTCCCTGCCCTGGCATGTTTTTAAGATGTCTTTTAAGGTGCCAGGGAGCAGGGAGCTAATGCCCCCACCCTGTATGAGGCTGCACAGGGAGAAGCCATCAGCTTCTCACACCTTGGCATCTTGTTGTGCAGCCCGCTACCACATGTTCAAATTGAAGTGCTATACAAACCATTCACAAAGATATTCCATATCTAAGTAGAACAACTTTATGGCTGGTTTGCCATTTTATGGCATAATAAAGTTGATTGAATGTGTGGCATGTTACAATTTATTGCATGATTTACATTTATGGCACAATGAATATGTTATGTCTGCCAGGGGCCAACTGATAAGACAGTGGTGGTCAAAACCACTGAGGAAGCAGAAATGAGTAGCAGTTTGAAGTAAAAGGTTGTGTTCTGTTTGGGGAAGGCACTGATTCCTGGAGATCCATGAGAGGTGACCTTGTGACGGTGTACAAATTCGTAAGGGGAGAGCAACATGAAACAGGCAACAGTCTGTTCACCAGGGCACCCCCTGGAACGACAAGGAACAATGGCCATAAGCTACTGGAGAGAAGGTTTAGGCTGGACATTAGGAAAAAGCTCTTCACGGTCAGGGTTGCCAGAATCTGGAATGGGCTCCCAAGGGAGGTGGTGCTTGCCCCATCCTTGGGGGTCTTCAAGAAGAGACTGGACAGGCACCTGGCTGGGATCACATGACCCCAGGGTTGGTGACTCTTTTCTTGCCCGCCAGGGGCAGGGGATCAAACTAGATGGCCCACTGAGGTCTCTTCCGACTCTACGAATCTATGAAAAAAATTCAGACAAGCCAAGATGTTAATTTTTAGAGAAGGAGATATGTCTAGAATGGAGAGGTAAATTTTATAAATCATCAGATTACAGCTAATAGTTGAAGTTGCTTTTGCAAATATGATTACAGAGAGACAAGATGCAATGAGAAAAAAAAAGAAATATGGGCAGTCCTCGACTTATAGTGTTTGAACTTATGGCAATTTGCACTTGTGGTGCTCTGCCATTTACACCCATGTTATTAATTATGGCGCTGGATCCTTGCACTTACAGCACTACAGGGAAATTTACAATGAGAAAAAGTGGGCAGCAAAACAAACGTCCTTGGATCAGTTTCTTAAAAAGCCATCAAGTGGCCTTAAAAAGCCATCAAGTCTCCCCAAAATCTCCCCAAAGACGACACAGGAGAGCTATTATCTATATAGGGCACTGTATTGATACCCATAGTGGACTCAAAAAAACATGTGGAGTCTAATGCTTGAAAATTATTTTCTAAATTAAGATCTTTACCATTGTTTATACCACCCTGCCAATGTTGATTTAATCAAAATCAACCAACCTAAAAAGCTAATTTGATTTATGATCGCTGCTACCTCACATCGAGTAAAAAAGAAAGCAAAACTAAGAACTCCCTCCTGCCTTACCGCCTGGGTAAATTCACATTGTAATTTGATATATTGAAGACACCCCTGTTGATTTCCTTTGTTACTGTTGTTTCATTTTTCACTTTTTATTTTATTTTATTTTTAAGCCAATGTATCAGTTTCAAATTGTAGTAAAACTTAGTACAAGCATGCAGGAAAAGTCGAGAGCAAGGTGTGGACCTGTAATTTACCGTGTGTAGGATACAGTATAAATAGACCCCTGCTTATATGAGTTGCACAATTTAAACAGCTAGCAACACCATAACCGTTTGTATTTGACTGATTGTCAGTTACAGGAAAAGAATAAATTAGAGATATGTTGCAATAATAGTTAGGAAGTTGTGTCAGCACTGCTGCTGAGAATATAGGGCTGTTATCCTGAAGATATTTCTTGTTTAGTTTTGTTTCTTATCATGGTCATTGACCTCCATTCGTATTCAACTTTGCTCCCAGGGTATGGCAATGAGCCTTATTTTTATCCTAGGCAGGTCACAATATCCTCTTTTTTTTTTTTTTGCTTGCTTGTTCTTTACCCCAAAATTTCTACCAGATAATTCTGTCACCTGGTGACTGTTCTCTTTATCAGTCCCTTCCTTACTTCTTGGCTAGGGACAGACGTGCAAAAAGCCTGAGCCTAAATTGATCAACCTTTGCAGGTTAGTCTAACCTGTAGAGATTGAATCGGTTTGCAAGTGGACAGACATTCCTTTTTCATTCCAGAAATGCAGGCACATGGCTGCAGTGGCTCAGGCCAGATGCTGGGGGGCACTAAAGAAGCCCTCCCTTCCCTTTCACAAGGAAGCTGAACTGAAGGAGGGCAGGGAGTAAGACTGAGGAGGGGTTTAAACCCCACCTTGGCCTGCAGGAGTCAGAGGGTGGGGGAAGAGGGAGCATGGCCAGACTGCTGATGTGGTGGTGGAGGAGGAGGAGGAGGAGGAGGGAAGAGCCAGGAGCAATCTGGAAACACAGTGCTGCCCTACCTTAGAAGGGGACTCTTTCC